>NC_087065.1:76676096-76930848 GCF_963678635.1 Symsagittifera roscoffensis | reverse complement strand
TTGATAATTTTTCATGTGATTTATTTTTGAACAGTGTGGGTTTGGTTACTGCATTTGAAAGAGAGCAAAAATTTTGATAGGATGATGAACAATTTTTGGATTGCAAAAATATTGGCTGTTTTACGCTATTACCTGTTGGAGGACGTGTATGGTGTATAATCAAAGAGTAAATAGTTGGAGCAATTCTTTCATGCTAAATCAATGCGAGAAAGGGTGGATTAAGTGGCGTTTAGATGTTCACTTTCTTGTTTTTTCAAATATCACTTCTGGTTTATATGTATTTTAGCTTTTTATGTTGTTGCTTCTTAAGATTTCAGGAAATTTCGCTTTTTATGGAAATATTGAGCTATTTTGGGATAGCACGAGCTCGAGAAACGATATCTAATTTGTGCTAAATGCTGCTTGATATTCTGAAGTCTAAATTGAACTTTAACTTTCAGATTCATTTGGCATCTTGGCAATATCATTTGCTGCAATATAAACACCGAATACCTCACACAGAAGTAACTGCAGTTCAGCTGTGCCTTCACTTACTTTCCTTCAGTCGTTATTTGAGTCACGAATACTGTTTGTGTGGTTGCGATAACCATAAGAAGAAGAAGTGTTCTGCTATCTTGACCATAGAATCGGATCATTAGGCAACCCTCCCACAGCCAACATTAGAGTGTTTGCATTCTAGCACATCTGCATCAATTCGTAACTCGCAGCACACAATCAAACAGTCTAGAAATGGCCGATCAGCTGACAGAAGAACAAATAGCCGAATTCAAGGAAGCTTTCTCCCTCTTCGATAAAGTAAGTAACTTTGTTTTTGATGTCTTTTTCTTTTGCTTCATCCTGATTTTACAACGTTTTTTCCTGATTTCACTAAGGGTTGTCTTTTAATTTCTTACCTGTAATTATTTGGCTTACAAAGACTTCAAAACTAAGTTGTTGGTGTTATGGTTTTTTGCTGTTTATCAAAAAGAAGCGGACTAGCCTTAATCAGGTTTGGCAGCCATTAAAAGATGCTCTGGGATACGCGGAAATAAAATTATAGTTTACATATTTTTTAGTATCACGAGGAGTGTAAGCGCTATTTTTTTATTCATGGCTTTTCGTTCTCTGACTTTGTTCACTGGATTTCAGAACCAAGTTAAACTTATTTGGAATTCATTGATAGCGCTGCAATATATGATTGGGAAAAATTGACTTCATATCATTGTGATTTAGGACGGAGATGGAACCATCACAACGAAGGAGTTGGGAACCGTGATGAGATCCCTCGGCCAGAACCCGACAGAGGCCGAACTTCAGGACATGATCAACGAGGTGGACGCGGACGGAAACGGAACAATAGACTTCCCCGAGTTCCTCACCATGATGGCCAGGAAGATGAAAGACACCGACTCCGAAGAGGAAATCCGAGAGGCATTCCGAGTGTTCGACAAGGACGGCAACGGATTCATCTCGGCCGCCGAACTGCGACACGTTATGACTAACCTAGGTGAGAAGCTGACGGACGAAGAGGTGGACGAGATGATCCGGGAAGCGGACATTGACGGAGACGGACAGATCAACTACGAGGAGTTCGTGTCTATGATGACGTCAAAGTAAACGAGACGACTGATGACTGCAACTGACGACACTCTTACGTCATTATCGATTGCACAATCATAATGACGTGACTGGGGCTTTGAATTGCGTCATACGAATCCAGAAAAACTACTAGAAAAAATTGTTGAAATCTACCCAATCATGTCACGAATCATGTTTGCATTTATTTAATACTAAGAAACCTAATTAAGGACACTAGTTAACAGCTACATTTTGATGCTTTTTTGTAATTACAGTTGATCGATGTTTATTTCGCCACTTGGTTTTAGTAAAAGTCAAGGTCAAATGCTTCATGCATGAGTGTTGCCCTGACTTTTCCCTAATGCCGAACGAAACGAAGATGCACAATTCAAAACACCAATAGGCGCATTTCATATTTTTACGCTTTCATTTCTGGGACGTTTCGGATCAAAAGAAGTTTGAAGTGCCAATTATTCAATGGCCCTAGCCTTTGCAGTGTTTATTTTTATCATCTTTCGATGCAAAATTTTGAATTGAAATTGTCCAATAGTTCAACAAGCTAAATGGTACAAACGAAAACATAAGCTATCTTTCATTGTTAGATTAGTTTTTTTTATCATTGGCTTGTTTTTTGAGTGCAGTTCAACTAAGTTGTTTTGTATTGCCATTTGATTGTGATAACGAGGATGGAGCTTCTGTATTTCATTTAACATTCCATTCCATTCAACATATTTGACTGTGATCGCACTAACTGAATACTGAAGTTATGTTTGCTGCTGTTTACCTGCCAAAAAACTAACAAATTGATCTCGCTAGCAAACCCACAGAATCGAGTTTGCTCTAGAAAAAGCAAAGGAGTCAAAAAATAAGGAAGCGATTTTTTTATTTCTTGCTCTAACGTAGCAAGTGCTATTTATTTTTAATTTATTAAGTAATTAAACTAAATATTTATTGCAAATTTAGGCATTGAAATAGCGTCCTCTCTTCGATTTATCTATTTAATTTCTGAAGTATAACTACTTGATATAACGGCCCTAGATAACTCTTTCTTCGTCGTGTACAAATTCAATGGCTTGTTCAGATGGAAGTTCTCGTTTCATTGACCGTGCAATATCTTTATGAACTTAATTTATTCGGAAAACCTTGTTTTGTTACTCAGCAGATCCATCAAACGAAAAGTGCAGCATTTGTTTTATAGAACCATAGTGAGAAATACATGCTTCTGACCTGCTCTTAATTGTCAATGACCGAAGTCGCGTTTCTCTTTTTTTTCCAGGAAGTCTTGAAATACGTTCACTCTGATCTTTCTACTTGGGCACTTGAAGTTTTAATGGGTTTCGGGGCTCACTCGAAATTATTTTCTTGCTGAGATTATATTACGCTCTGCAACCACGATTAAAATCTAATAAATGTTTTTGACCAAGTTTGCAAGATCGACGAAACTCAATTTGTGAAGTCTCCCGAAACACAAAATAGTTAATGCAGCATAAAATCGGCGCCGTTTTATTTTTTTTTGGAAAAGTAGGTTTTGAATGATTTCTTCCACGGGGGAATGGAAATATTACAGCTTGTACTGAAAACACTTTTCACTGTCCTTTGACCTATGTAAAATTGAGCGATTTTATGAGAAATAATTTTCATTTTTTGTCAGATGACACTAGTTTTGAGTCGCCTGAAAACTGGATACAATGAAAGTTCGTCAAATAAAAAAACTGGGAGCATTGTAATAGAACAGAAAATAAATAGCATGCTTCCAAATCGTTTAGTTTTCGAGATGTGGGTTTTTTCAAATGTTTTTAGAATTTTCTATAATCAAGCAAGCTTGCGAGCGTTGTGGTATACGGTTATTTAGTGGGAGAGACACGCGTATCTCAATTTCCGTCATGGCTGGAGGAGTCCCAGTGTCATCCGCATCCTCAAGGTGGGACTGACTCTGGAAAAATGGATGACACCCCCATTCCCCGCGGTTGTTCCTGCATTGAGAAAGACCTGGAGTTAGAAAAATAGACAGTCCCTAAACACTAGGCCACAAGATTGTTCCTTGAGGGACACCTTCTTTCATTCGTCACTATTCGTTTCCGAGTTCAACATAAGTTGGCCTACCTTGTAATTTGATGTTATCCATCTTTTTGTGCTGTTTGAAACACGAATTTTCAAGATTGTGCAGCTGCACAACTTTGTCTACGGTGTCAAAAACTGCACTACGATTTCAGGCAACTGAGTGTCGTGTGCGAAGGACGAGGAGGATTTGGTCCGGTTCTTATGTCAGTGGCTATCCCGTGTAAGGTAGTGTTTGTTGATACGTTTGTTAGAAATCCGTGCTGGTGAGCTGCTCGAGGAACGTGGTTGAAGTCATCCGGTAAGATTCTTTTAATAAGTTTCGCTACCGCGAATAAGAGGGCATGGGTGGGTAGATTCTTTGCTTTATCTTTGCTTTTACCCGATTTCAGTTAAGGGAAGAGTCGACCAACTTTCCAGTTTTGGGAATGATTGAGGTGTTGAGAGTGAGTGATATTAGCTCACTAAGGAATTGGATACCTTTCTCTCCGAGATATTGAAGATGAATAGGGGCGATGTTATCGGGCCCTAAACCTTTGCTTTTCTTGCTCAGTTTAATTTGTTTGTAACGACGTGTAGGATATTTATAGTGGACTCATGGCGTATTTCTTCTGCGGAGCGTGCTGCATTTCTCTTGTTGGGAGGGGCGGGTGAGGACGGTAATGCCGATTAACGAGATTGCCTTTCTTTCTCGAATGAAAAATTAGATTAGTGTTAAATTTACGGGGTTGGTTTCGAGTTGTCAGCTGATTTGCCAGCTAAAGAGTTGACCGTTTTCCATAGTTTGGGGCGATCTCCTCTGTGCGCGAGGGTATTCACGAAATCAATCCATGTATCGCGTTTGTGTTTATTCGTATTGGAATCGGTTCCTTTGTTCAACTGGGAATTTTAAGGTCATCAGGATTGTTTGATTAAAGTTGGTCTGTAGGCTTGAAATGCTCTCCAGCTTGTTTTGGAAAGTGTAGTCTGAATTCTTTGCGGTTAGGTGTAATGTACCATTTGGCTGCCTTCATGAAAATTTGCGGAATGTAGCTTCATCTTTAGGCTGTGTATGGGTGATCTGCATTTGCCCAAAGATAACTCAGTAGATTCAAGAAGTCCTTTACTATCTGCTTTCCTCAAGTTAATGAAAGCTCTTTTCGCTGGTCCAACTAGGTCGATATCACGAATTAGTGTTAGCACTCTTGTTTGTTAATCAGAGCCGAGGCAAGATTTTGTTGCCCAGCTAAATTTTTTTGCCATTAAGTTTTAGGTGAGGTAAACTTTCACAGTTGGAGGTTTCTCTAGTAGAGACAATCTCATTTCAGATCCTCTTTAAAGATTGTGGTCTGAGTCATCTATTCCTTTGGCAAACGTAATCCTCTTGTATACTCCTCAAGTTCAGAAAACGAGAGAGGGTTGTGAACATTAAAATCACCGCTGAATACAAGAGAATTCTCAAAATCGAGTAGTTGATTTATGGATACGGTGTAACCAGATTCGCAGCTTGATTGTGGTGGGATGTATACATTAATCAGATTTATGATTGTCTGTCGATTTTACTTTTATTTTGCAGTTTTCTATATGTCAGTCTTGTGGGTTCGTGAACATTTTAAGGTCTTCATGCTTAACGCTGTTTTTGATTCGGAAAGCCAAATCTCCACCTTAACATTTTTCCGGTTACGATTCTTAGTTATCATTGAATAGCCAGGAGGCATTCCCTTGATTTCACGTGCTTGATTTTTTGGTTTGCTTGGTTCGGGTTAGTAATTTTGATACTGACGGTAAGAGCAGTTCGGACAGTAGTAAATGCGGACTATTCTGCAGTGTTACGTAGTAAGTTGAAAGAGAGTTGTACAATTCTGCCGAAAGGGCACTAGACGCTTTTGTGAGCTCTTGCTTCTTATATCACACATAGGGCTGATGTATAGCGGTCCTGGATTTGGTTCTATGCTGGCTTTGGTAAGAAGGAAAAGCTCTTCTCTATTTTCTAACCCCCTCGTAAAATTACAATTAAATTTTTCAAAATTAAATCACACGGTTTTTTTTGTATCTACGAAATTTTCACACTGGCACGTTTTAATACAGCTAATAGCATGAAAAATCGAAAAGACTTTAATTTTATGAATTTCAGAAAACTCCAAAGGTGGGGACTGGAAAAGAGCCGGAAGATGTTATTGATTGATCAAATTGGAGAACGTAGTTGGTCGATTACTTCGTTCAAGCATAAAAACACGAATTGGGCAACGGTTTTCATTTTGCAGAAGGTTTGAATTTTGGTCATCATAGAGCAACCTCAAAACTCTAAGGTTTTTGTAGGCTTCATGGCTTTCACCTCGATTTGTTTCTGGTGAATTGCCGATGTCTTTTTCTAAAGTTTCCAATATAATAGGAATTTTTCTCTGGTGCTAAAATTTTTGATTTCGTAAAGATTGTATCTACTAAACTACTCTCATTCTATAATCCACGTGCCTTTTAGTTCTGAATTTTTCGTGAGTTCCAAGTGATGCGAGCACACATTCGTTAATAATTCCAAGAATTAGTTTTTTCTCCACAGGGTGACCGAAATTGCTGGACATTTCCATCTGTGCTTTCGTCAACGAACAGACAAATTTTGAGCATGTCTGCATTTTCATTGGCCGTTCATTTCAAATGATGTTTTTATGTTGGTTGTAAATTACCAACTCAGTTTTTCAGATCATCAGAATTTTTCTACTTGTGTTGTAACTCTAGTGGCGAGGCTTTGATTCGCCCGTGTGTTCAATTTTTGAAACTTCAATTTTCATTTGAAAATTCAAATACCACCTTCTCGAAGAGTTTTTTATCCCAACATAAAGATCGTTTTTGGTTCTTTCGAAAACCTACTGAGCAGCTAGATCTCTGGGTTTAGTTCGAACATGGAATAAAATAAGGTCGCTAAAATGGCGCGAATAACATTAAAGCGAAAAAATCCATGTCGATTACAGCACATTTGATCGGACAAAATTGAAAATTTCTACGTCTTTTTCCTATTAAATGGAAAAGAAAATTTTTCAAGCCATTTTCTCAAAAATTCATGTTTTTGAGAATATGGCCTTGCAAAAATGTTCGTTTTTTAAGTATAATAATTAGATATTATTAGTTCCGTGAGATCAAATGTGGTGTAATTGAATTGGACTTTTTCGCGTTTATTGTTATTCTCGCCGTTTTAAGGACTTATTTTTATTCAGATGTTCTAAGTAATCCCATTCAAGTTTTTAATCAATCTAAAATCAATTTTGAAACATCTTTCCATTGATGGATGTTTTCGGTGTCGAGAAAAACTGGTTTGTAATTTTTGATTTTTCGCTATAGTTTTTAGCGAGTGAAGCGACCTAGAATGTGTAATAATTAGAAAAGCTTTTATGAAAGCTGTGGAAAAGTTTTAATCCAGAAAAACAAGTTTTCGTAGCTTCTTCTAGTAGTTCCTTGGCAATAAAATGTTTTGTTATTAAAGATTATTTTTGTATTTTTTTTGAAGGCAACAGTCGTTTATGAATAATTTACTAGCGTTCTAAGTCTTCGTTTTTTCTTTCCTCGTACCTCGCGCAAAAATGACATAAATTTCAAGGAAAAAGGAATAAATTGAAATTTTTTTTGGTTAAGTGTTTTTTTCTTCGATATTTCAGCTTGCATTCAGTGTTTATTTCCTTATTAACGAAATAAGCAACCCAATAGTGGGATGCTGTCAAGGTTTCCCCCAGGGGTTGCGATTTTGGTCTCCAATTATGAATTTTGTTCACGAGTTAAGATGATTTTTTTTTATTATATCAAGTTTTCAGAAAACTTAAATTAAAAAAGTTACTAAGTTTGAAGTTCCCAACCCTGTAGTTGTGTAATTGTAAGGGAACTCTCAAGAGTTGCAAATGTTGTGTCCAAATGCGACTGCTCAAATGCTTTAAGTTTTCGAGATGTGACGTGTTTTTGTCTTTTATACACATTTCAAAGAACTTGAATTTAAAAAATTTTTCGAATTTTCTATTTCTAAAGTGAGGTACTGTCGTGTTAAACTCAAAGATTGCGAATTTTTCCTCTTCGAGATATGATTTTTTGAAATGATTTCTTAAATTTTTTTCTGAAACCTTGGGTAATTCAATGTTCTCAATTATTTTTGTTTCTGAAAACTAAAAAAAAGTCATACAAACTTTCTGTTCATATTCAAAAATAATTGAATTTCTTAACCCTGTCAAAAATAGTTGAATTTCTTAACCCTGTACCAACCATTAACAAAATCGCCAGCTCCGTGTAAGCATCATAAACGCTTGTTAAGATGAACTTGAACAATTTTTTTAGAAGCTAACGATTCTGACCCTTTAAACGATGCCAATCACTCAAGTGGGTTCATAAAATCTTTTTTTATAAATGTCCACACCAACAGAGTACAGAAAACCATAGACAAACCCCCCCCCCGCCCAAAATTCTCCCCAGAAGACCGACAGAAATTTAAAAACATAACAGACCCTCCCAGGCTCGACTAAGCGCACCCTCGTCCAAATAAGATCAGGAAACAGTCCCTGCCTAAATATTTATTTGAATAGGAGAGATCCAAATTTTCCGAAAAACTGTTCCTACTGCGCTGCTGCTCACACAGCACTACATATGTTTAACTGTACCCAAAAGAGGACCAACACGACCCCAATAGACTTGTGGCTTTGGCCGACTGAGGTCGCAACGTTCCTTGAAATCGGCAGAGCCTGCCGGACGCGCCCCAAACAACAGGCCAATAACAACAACAATTATATAGGCCGTTTTTAGTCAGGAAACAGTTCTCAAAGTTGTTCACGCTCTATTTTATTGCAGTTTGATTTTTGGTTTGTTCAATTCAAAATCATTAGCTAATGGAAGGAAAATTACTTTCTCCGATTATGAAATAGCAAATGGCCCGAATAAACGTTAATGAATTCTAGTTTCGAAAGAGATAATTTTGATATTTACAGCGTTATGAAATACACCGATTGATCAGTTTTCTCAATTTGGGTCTAAGTTATAGAAAAAAAGTGTCTGTAAAAAACGTTATGAAATTTAAAGAGCTTTAACGTCATATATTTCCCCCCAAAATTCGAAAGTGGAAAATTGTTATTAATTTTCTCGTCTTTTTTTCAGAATGGGTTTGGACAAGTGGAGCTGTAGTGGTTGTGTGGCTCTAGGAGTGGCTGCAAGACTGGCTCTTTTCCAGCTGAAAAGTTTGCTGTCCTATCTGATGACCAGAGTTGAGCTCCAGACACCTGCCTCCTCGTGGGAATCGATGGAGGAGGGAACCTTCCTCTACCAGAGGGGGATCTCACCATACCAGGGATCCCTATTTCACAACCAACCGCTTCTGCTGAAGTTTTTCGTGCAACTGCAGACTATAAGTAGTGTCGTAAATATAGACTTACCCTTCGTGTTTATTCTAATATGCGATGTTCTGACAGGGTACTCGTTGTTCAAATGTTGCGAGAGTTTTCTCGAATCGCGAATGGAGGAGGAAAAACAGCTGGCCAACACAGAGTATGACAAAGACGCTTACAAATGCTTCTCGGCGAACAGGCGAACCCCGGAAGCCAGTGCGAAAATTGTTACCTTGGCCTATCTTTTGAACCCCTTTACAATCATTTCATGTGCTTGCAAAACGACTTTGCCAATTGAGCATATGCTTTACGCTAGACTTATTCTTTTCTGCTTGCGAAAGAATCTGTATGGAGCCAGTGTGATTCTAAGTCTGGCAACTTATCTCTTTATGTGGCCTCTTTTGCTGTGGGTTCCTGTTTCCTACTTGTTTTCGGAGACACCCAGGTCCAACGATGGTCAACTAAAAAAGCAGTGTTCTGTGACGTCATTGATCAATGGATCGGTTGTTTTTTGCATTTTGGCAGCCATGACTGCATTTCTAATGGTGGCTTCTTACTACAGTTGTAACGAGTCTACTGACTTTTTCTTCTCGACCTGGGGCTTCCAATTCATCATTCCAGATCTGCAACCTAATGTGGGACTGCATTGGTACTTCTACATGGAAATGTTTGACCAATACCGAACCTTCTTCACCCTCATGATCAACTCAATCACCCTTCTCATTTGCATTCCTCTTTGCTGGAAGTTTGCTGATAATCGAATCGCTCCTGTTTACAGTGCAATGTACTTTATAGCAATATATAAGTCCTATCCTACTTTTGGAGATGTCTCTCTTTGTCTCGCTTTGGTTCCTATGATAGCCCAGAACTTCTCCCTCATGCGTAATTTGCTCTTCACCTTCTTGCTGTTCCTCGCTTGTCTGGCTAGTATGCCAGCTATGTATCACGTGTGGGTGGTGACCTTTAACCCCAATTTTTTCTACGCCATTTCGCTCATTTACGGCACTGTGCAGATGCTGATTTGGTCTGATGTCATTTTTTCGATGAACAGACGTGAATTCCTCTACAGAAATGGACTCAAGTATCCATTAGACGAAGATGGAAATTTGAAGAAATTCACTCTTATGTGAAAACCAAACAATTGTCAAACTGATGAAAAAAATTTGATGGCCACAAAAAGTGATAAACATCTGATAGGTTTCTTTAGTCAAAAGAATTTGCCAAAACAAAACAGTAAAAAAAATTGACAGTTTTAATTAGATGATTCAGAATAAATTAAATTTTGGAATTAACTATCCGCCCTTGCAAAAAGGGGGAGAGATTCGTTACTAGATCCAAAATGCGCATTTGATTACCCGTTGAATTATTTCATTATAGGGATGGCCGAAGTACCAAAGGGGGAAGAAATTGTTAAAGAAATACAAAATTTGTTTGTTAGTCATGAAAATTTTATTGAATTAGAAATAGTTCCTTGGCAACCCTGTCTTAAACTATGGAACGTTCGTAGACTTTCAAAGAAGCCAAATAAGATGAAACTATGATTTAAATGACTGTTGCTTACTTTGTTACATATTGATTTCTGTTGAACAGACATAAGCTTATTTGATTTCCAACTAAATTGCATTCATCTAAGAAGCTCAATTAAAAAAATCATGGAATTTTTTTTTCAACCCTGAAAAAGAATGAGTCAGATAACAAAAAATCAGAAGATCATATTTGCCGAAAAAATCTCAAAAGAACAGCTTTGTGCGCTTTTCGAGATTCAAAGTCAACCTTTGAGTTATTTCTTACCACTAACAAGGAGTGACAGTTGCCTTTAAAAATTAAAGCTTACTATCAAAAGTTTTTTTTACGCTTGCGATTAGCAAGCGTTATCAAACCGGAACTTCGACTTTTTTTCGGGTGAACACCTTGTTAAACAGAATCACTTTAATCACTTGGTACCTTGGTTCATAATGAATTCAAATTTCTAAGTGTCTTCGCCACTTTTAGTCTGGAGGTAACTCATACGCCTGGTCCGGAAAAGGGTCTGAGTCTGAGCAGGACCTTTTTTTTAAACGGGAAGTTTTTTGTTTCAGAAAAAAATAATCGGGTTATCATTTGTCTGCCTATGTTTTGTCGTCTTAGTTGTTACATCTTGGAATCGTTTTTTTATGCGCGCCTTTTTCTTTAATGTTGCTTTTAGTGTTTGTTATACTGATTTACTCGTACAATTTACTTGCCTTGACTTCGTATTTTCTTCTTCGTTTTTTTTGTTTAGCTAAAAAAAATTCATCGGCCCATTTTTTTTATCGACTTTATGACCTAATTTCGGGTTGTTTCAAGGCAAGCAAAAATTTAACACTCCGCTTAGCACCTCTGAATTTGGTTGTTCATTTATCAATCGGTTTGTTGAAATTTCTTTTTTTTTCATTACGGTATCAATTGAAAATTTAATTGAAATAGAAAATTTTATTGAAATAGAAATACTTCCTTGGCAACCCTGTCTTAAACTATGGGACGTTCGTTGACTTTCAAAGTAGCCAAATAAAATGAAACTATGATTTAATTGACTGTTGCTTACTTTGTTACATATTGATATCTGTTGAACAGACATAAGCTTATTTGATTTCCATTTAAATTGCATTTATCTAAGAAGCTCAATTAAAAAATCATGGAATTTTTTTTCAACCCTGAAAAAGAATGAGTCAGCTAACAAAAAATCAGAAGATCATATTTGCCGAAAAAATTTCAAATGAACAGCTTTGTGCGCTTCACGAGATTCAAAGTCAACTTTTGAGTTATTTCTTACCACTAACAAGGAGTGACAGTTGCCTTGCAACTCGCACAGAATGGTCCGATCAAAATAATTCAAAAATTAAAGCTTACTCACAAAAGTTTTTTTTACGCTTGCGATTAGCAAGCGTTATCAAACCGGAACTCAGACTTTTTTTCGGGTGAACAACTTGTTAAACAGAATCACTTTAATCACTTGGTACCTCGGTTCATAATGAATTCAATTTTCTAAGCGTCTCCACCACACTTAGTCTGGAGGTAACTCATACGCCTGGTACGGAAAAGGGTCTGAGTCTGAGCGGGATCTTTTTTTTTTCAAACGGGAAATTTTCGGTTTCAGAAAAAAATAATCGTGTTATCATTTGTCTGCTTATGTTTTGTCGTCTTAGTTGTTACATCTTGGAATCATTTTTTTTGATGCGCGCCTTTTTCTTTAATGTTGCTTTTAGTGTTTGTTGTACTAATTTACTCGTTCAATTTGTAATTTTACCTGCCTTGACTTCGTATTTTCTTCTTCGTTTTTTTTGTTTAGCTAAAAAAGTTCATCGGCCCAAATTTTTTTTGACTTAATGACCTTTTTTTTGTTACGGCATCAATTGAAAAGCCGCTTACTCCCTTGTGTACTCCCCTATAGTATATTTTCATTCAACCCCTATGTCTTCTGCCTTCGAAAATGTCTGTGGGGGAATATTTGACCCATATATTTAATTTTTTGTTTTCTTAAAAATGACCCCTCTCAAATCTGGGTTTTTGGTTTCATTGAAAACAATGATTTTAAAAAACTCCCTGCATAAACCGCTACAGTACAATTTTTTATCAACATACATTTATGGCCCTCGATATAGTCAAATTTTTGTTTTTGGATCGTTTTGTGGATCTTTTGACTTTTCTCGAAAACTAGCCTCTTAAATCTGATATTGTGGGTTCAATGGAGATAATTGGTAGTGGTAAGCTCGAATATTTTAGCGGCCACGTACAAAGTTTTCTAAAAAAAGTTATTGCCCTCGGAAAAGTCAAATTTTTTGGTCGTTTTTAAACTACTAATGCCATATCAGAGATTTTATGTTCATTCATAAATTCATGATTTGTGGGAAGCTCATTTGCTTGAGCAAATACGCCCAAATTTTTCTGACACCAAAATTTATGGCCCTCGGACAAGTCTAAGGTTTTAGGTTCAATCGAAGTTACAGGTTCCGTGAATCCCTTCTGCATAATCGGCTACGACCAATTTTTCTACGCAAAAAGCTATGATTCTCGGAAATGTCAAATTTTTGAATTGTTGATATTTTTTGGACTTTCTCGCTAAGTATCCTACCGAATCTGATATCATAGGTTTAATGAAAGCAAGTTTGTTGAAAGCCTATATTTATAATTGGCTATGCCCAGTTTGTTTAATAAAAGTTATGGCCTTCAAAGAAGTCACGCGAAACTTTTTGACTTCACGCAAAAACTACCGTGCCCATTCTCAGAATGTGTTCAATGGAGAAACTCGGTTTTACGAATCTTCTCTGCTTAAGCGGCCACAACCTGCTTTTTGCAGAAACAATATATGAATTTAGGAAAGTATTTTTCGAACTTATGACCGTTTTTTTTTTAGAAATTTTGTAAATTTTCTTAAATTTTACTCAATCAAATCTGAGATGAAAACTTCAACTTGAATGCCGTAGGAGATGAAAGTTTATAGTTTTTCCAGTCTTATTTTTCAGGTCACTGAAAGTGGGGAGGAACTTTGTCTTTGTTTTTTTTACTTAAAACGTTTTTTTTTTCTACGCAAAATCAAGTACCGCTACTAATTATCGGATGAGGTCGAGTTTTTTTTTATCATATTTAAGCCCTCTAAGGCGTGATTTGAACGGTATAAAAATTTTTTGAAAAGGTTGTCACAGTGTAGAGAAAAACCGAATGTTTGTGGCATATAATAGTCCAATTCATTAGCCAAGTCGGGAAGTTTAGTTTTAGGCCAGTAAAATCAATTTTGAAGTTTCTTTTACCGCCTTCTTTAGATTTTTTTCTTCACATTCAAATTGTTTTGATTTTTTTTTTATTTTCCTGTCGATTTTTTGAGGAAACCTGTTGTTGAATCTACCTAATTTTGTATTAATATCGAATAATTTCTAGATCTCATCCCAACGAAACCAGAAAAACAACGACGGTGTGATAAAAAGATCTGAACGAAAAACCAGAAATTACGCAAATTTGAAAGGCATAGTAAAATAAGCTGATTTGACAACAGTTTTTTGAAAGAAAAATGACTGGAAAAACAAAAATAAAAAAAATTCATTTTATTTGCAGAAATTTTTTTGAATTTTTGAGCTTGTTGATTCCCAAAATGGCATCAAAATGACTCCAAAAATAGTTTTACTAAGTTCTTGCAGCTTAAATTAAGCATAAATAAGCTATTGTAAGCCTGCTCACTCGCTTTAATTGCTCGACATAAGACGAAAAATCAAAAATTGTTAAACGGTTTTTCTCGACTCTAGAAATTTTTTTTGGAAACTTTAAATTAGTTTAAATCACCACTGAAAGGGCTTTAATATAGTATATCACTCAACCCTTCCAATTATTTTTTGTGGGAGCTGATTTTGAGTGGAAAACAAAAATAAATAAATAAACTGAAACACACCCGAATACCAAGTTCCTCCCCATTTTCAATGGCCGGAACTACAACACAAGTTTAAAAAAAATCAGGTTTGTCCTCGGAACTTAGTGCTACTTGCACAGCAACCGGCTAACCTTGTTTATTTTTGATTTCTTGCATTTTAAAGACCCAGTTTGCAATTTCTTCCATCTGTTTGGAAAGTACAGCTTCGCCTCTGTGTTGAAGTTAGAACTACTGTTAAATAACCACCTGTTTCATTTTCTTCAAATAAAAACGAATGACGCAAAACAAGTCGGATTATTTTCCTTGCAAAATGTATAATAGAAAATTTATGACTTTATAAAATTAAAAGAAGAGACTGCTACTTGAGAAGTTGATGAAAGTTTTGTTAATCCCTCTAATAGGTAAAACCGCCTCAATGCTGAGATTTTATGCAGTAAGAACTAACTACTCATTTTGCTCATCGGAGACAAAAATTATTTTGTATTGTTGTGAAGCAAGTTTTCATTCTTGAATATTGCAGTAATGGTTGTTAGTTCAGCAAAATATTATTTGATAAGTTTCAATTCGTTTTTCTCCTTTTTTTACGATACCTTCGAGTCAACAATGTGAAGAGATAAGTCGTCGAATTTTTAACAAAAAAAAACATTTTTTTTGGTCTTAAATTAATTTGTTTTTGATTGTGGTTTAAGGTTTGAATTATTTGCTGTGAAACTTCTGTTGGCTAGTTGTTGGGCCCGTTTTTAATCAAAGCTTTATTGGAAATCCTCACATGTACTTCTCTCTTAATGTTTCCGTGGAAGCAACTTTTCGCGTGCAGACTTTGAAAATCAAAAATTTTGCCGCATTTAGGTACTAAAAGTCACTATGTTTTTAGTATTTTAAATATTTCAATGGATTTTTTTTTCTTCAAATTTTAATGGTTTTATTTATCTAAGCATCTTTTAAAGCAAAATAGTAGTATAATTTCTGAATATTTTTTTTATGTTCAAAACTTCACTTAATTTTAGTACTTTTTTGTAAATCAATGGAGCTTATAACGCAAGATAGGTGATATTAATTCTCTTCATGAGATAAAAACTCAACACAAACCGACTTCCACCCCCTTTAGAATATTGACATATCCAAATGAGGGGGAAGGGGTCTGAATGGACCGCGCCGGAATTTCATACCATAAAGTGTATGCTCAAAGATTAAGAAAAATATGTCATTTTTGAGATCTCCAAATCAAAACTGTTCTTTCATTGCAAAACAAATTTTCGTCTGGATTAAAATACTTTTTTTGGCAATTTTAAGGTTCAAGAAAATTTTAAGCTCTGTTTTAACATAATATTTATGAGAAGAATTGATTCAAAGTTGCGGGAGCACCCTGATAATTTTGAACCCTCCGCAATGAAAAACGTTTTTTTTTTCTTCAAAAAATGTCTCCCCTCCCCATGTAATTTTCGATCCCCCCCGCGCGAATTCCGTACTGCGTTATGGCGCTCGGACAAGTCTAAGGTTTTAGGTTCAATCGAAGTTACAGGTTCCGTGAATCCCTTCTGCATAATCGGCTACGACCAATTTTTCTACGCAAAAAGCTATGATTCTCGGAAATGTCAAATTTTTGAATTGTTGATATTTTTTGGACTTTCTCGCTAAGTATCCTACCGAATCTGATATCATAGGTTTAATGGAAGCAAGTTTGTTGAAAGTCTATAATTATAATTGGCTATGCCCAGTTTGTTTAATAAAAGTTATGGCCTTCAAAGAAGTCACGCGAAACTTTTTGACTTCACGCGAAAACTACCGTGCCCATTCTCAGAATGTGTTCAATGGAGAAACTCGGTTTTACGAATCTTCTCTGCTTAAGCGGCCACAACCTGCTTTTTGCAGAAACAATTTATGAATTTAGGAAAGTATTTTTAGAACTTATGACCGTTTTTTTTTTAAGAAATTTTGTAAATTTTCTTAAATTTTACTCAATCAAATCTGAGATGAAAACTTCAACTTGAATGCCGTAGGAGATGAAAGTTTATAGTTTTTCCAGTCTTATTTTTCTGGTCACTGAAAGTGGGGAGGAACTTTGTCTTTGTTTTTTTACTTAAAACGTTTTTTTTTCTACGCAAAATCAAGTACCGCTACTAATTATCGGATGAGGTCGAGTTTTTTTTTATCATATTTAAGCCCTATAAGGCGTGATTTGAACGGTATAAGAATTTTTTGAAAAGGTTGTCACAGTGTAGAGAAAAACCGAATGTTTGTGGCATATAATAGTCCAATTCATTAGCCAAGTCGGGAAGTTTAGTTTTAGGCCAGTAAAATCAATTTTGAAGTTTCTTTTACCGCCTTCTTTAGATTTTTTTTTTCACATTCAAATTGTTTTGATTTTTTTTTATTTTCCTGTCGATTTTTTGAGGAAACTTGTTGTTGAATCTACCTAATTTTGTATTAATATCGAATAATTTCTAGATCTCATCCCAACGAAACCAAAAAAACAACGACGGTAGCAAAAAAAACAACGGTTCCAGTCATTTTTTTTCTTCAAATTAGTGTGGTTTTTCTGCGTGGTTTGATTAAAAAATCTGAACGAAAAACCAGAAATTATGCAAATTTGAAAGGCACTTTAAAATAAGCTAATTTGACAACAGTTTTTTGAAAGAAAAATGACTAGAAAAACAAAAATAAAAAAAATTCATTTTATTTGCAGAAATTTTTTTGAATTTTTGAGCTTGTTGATTCCCAAAATGGCATCAAAATGACTCCAAAAATAGTTTTACTAAGTTCTTGCAGCTTAAATTAAGCATAAATAAGCTATTGTAAGCCTGCTCACTCGCTTTAATTGCTCGACATAAGACGAAAAATCAAAAATTGTTAAACGGTTTTTCTCGACTCTAGAAATTTTTTTTGGAAACTTTAAATTAGTTTAAATCACCACTGAAAGGGCTTTAATATAGTATATCACTCAACCCTTCCAATTATTTTTTGTGGGAGCTGATTTTGAGTGGAAAACAAAAATAAATAAATAAACTGAAACACACCCGAATACCAAGTTCCTCCCCATTTTCAATGGCCGGAACTACAACACAAGTTTAAAAAAATCAGGTTTGTCCTCGGAACTTAGTGCTACTTGCACAGCAACCGGCTAACCTTGTTTATTTTTGATTTCTTGCATTTTAAAGACCCAGTTTGCAATTTCTTCCATCTGTTTGGAAAGTACAGCTTCGCCTCTGTGTTGAAGTTAGAACTACTGTTAAATAACCACCTGTTTCATTTTCTTCAAATAAAAACGAATGACGCAAAACAAGTCGGATTATTTTCCTTGCAAAATGTATAATAGAAAATTTATGACTTTATAAAATTAAAAGAAGAGACTGCTACTTGAGAAGTTGATGAAAGTTTTGTTAATCCCTCTAATAGGTAAAACCGCCTCAATGCTGAGATTTTATGCAGTAAGAACTAACTACTCATTTTGCTCATCGGAGACAAAAATTATTTTGTATTGTTGTGAAGCAAGTTTTCATTCTTGAATATTGCAGTAATGGTTGTTAGTTCAGCAAAATATTATTTGATAAGTTTCAATTCGTTTTTCTCCTTTTTTTACGATACCTTCGAGTCAACAATGTGAAGAGATAAGTCGTCGAATTTTTAACAAAAAAAAACATTTTTTTTGGTCTTAAATTAATTTGTTTTTGATTGTGGTTTAAGGTTTGAATTATTTGCTGTGAAACTTCTGTTGGCTAGTTGTTGGGCCCGTTTTTAATCAAAGCTTTATTGGAAATCCTCACATGTACTTCTCTCTTAATGTTTCCGTGGAAGCAACTTTTCGCGTGCAGACTTTGAAAATCAAAAATTTTGCCGCATTTAGGTACTAAAAGTCACTATGTTTTTAGTATTTTAAATATTTCAATGGATTTTTTTTTCTTCAAATTTTAATGGTTTTATTTATCTAAGCATCTTTTAAAGCAAAATAGTAGTATAATTTCTGAATATTTTTTTTATGTTCAAAACTTCACTTAATTTTAGTACTTTTTTGTAAATCAATGGAGCTTATAACGCAAGATAGGTGATAATAATTCTCTTCATGAGATAAAAGTTACTTTGACGAAGGAAGATTACTCTTGCACTATTTATTTGTCGGGACCAGCCCCCCCCCCCCCCAAACACAAACCGACTTCCACCCCCCCCCCCCTAGAATATTGACATATCCAAATGAAGGGGGGGGGGTCTGAATGGACCTCGCCGGAATTTTTATACCATAAAGTGTATGCTCAAAGATTAAGAAAAATATGTCATTTTTGAGATCTCCAAATCAAAACTGTTCTTTCATTGCAAAACAAATTGTCGTCTGGATTGAAATACCTTTTTTTTGGCAACTTTAAGGTTCAAGAAAATTTTAAGCTCTGTTTTAACATAATATTTATGAGAAGAATTGATTCAAAGTTGCGGGAGCACCCTGATAATTTTGAACCCTCCGCAATGAAAAACGTTTTTATTTCAAAAAGTGTCCCCCCTCATGTAATTTTCGACCCCCCCCCCCCCGCGAATTGCGTACTGCAGAGTACTGATGATCTGGCTTTATGCTTCCAAAAAGGTTCTCCAGATAACATATTATCAAAAAAGTCCTCCATAGTGATTACTAATGCAAGAGGCATATTTTCGATCTTATCCTACTGATACATTCAACCCTTTTTTTGATCATTTTCTCTTTTACGCATGCATGAAGCCTTTATTCAGTTCTGATTCCGGGATTTTTGAAGAGATTCTCGCGGGCTGATATTTCTTTTGCTTCTTATTTCGATAGTATATGAAGTAGCTAGTGATAATCAGCTAGCTTTAATGATATTTAAGTTCGGATGTGACTCAAAAGTTGAGCTCTTCTCTAGTTTACGCTTTACTTCATTCGTTGCCCACATGTAAGCAGGATACCGATTTGTCAGAATACATAGAAAGACACATAACAGAAGATTAGAATGGCAGAAAGTGAAAAGTGATTATTAGCCAATCAGAATAGAGTATGGGATGGGATTATGTAATATAACGTGGAGATTTAATATAAACGTGACAGAAAATGGAATAGAAAAAATGATTCTCACTTTTGGACATTTTTTTGGTTGAAAATGTATGCCATTAGATTATTCTGTCATGTTATGGGAACTAAAGGATAAGGATACACCTGGAAACCAGCCAGTAAATGTATCTTTTCTTTCCTCTGGAATTCATTTCAGCCTGTGATTGTGGATACAATTTATTCTTTGAAGGTACTTGAACACAAGTTGAAGTGACGGTCGACTAGAAATCGGATCCAAAAGCATATTAAAACTAGCCGATATTCAAGCGAACCGAAAAAAAAATATTGTGTTAACTAATTCAACATGTTGAGGGTCCAATTTTACCGATTTTCGGGATCTAACTTTTAGCTTAACTCCTAGAATTCCTCTACATTTCTTGCGGAAGTCTAGTTGATGATGGTCCAAAAATTATCGATTTCTGTCATCTGTCTGTCATTTCGGTGGGCTGTCTGTTTTACCTTCGAAAATAACTTAACTAACTGTTAATAAAAATTAATTTCTGGCATGCAAACCAGCTGAAATTTGACCGATCTGCCATAAAAACCAGCTGAAAATTTTGCCCAGATCTGTTGCAATATCAGATTGAGCCAGCATTCATATAACAGATAGAATTTGGATGTATTTGATGTAACGAATGCAGTTTTTATAACGAACATGCTCGTTTTCGGATCTGTTGAGTTTCGGTCGTCTTGTTAGCACACCACTAAGTTCCAACTCCAAAATCAGTTAACCAGAATTAATTTGTTTGGATACAAGACAGGAGGCCCTTTCCTAGCAGCAGTAGTCTTCTCGCGATCAATCAGACCATAATGTTATGTTGCCATTTGGGCTTTTAGGCCGCCCATTAAATGTATCTTTCTTTGGTTTTCCTCTTCTGTTTATGTGAACAAACTTTGTTTTCACAATTCACGCGCCAATGAATGACTTCATAAAAGCACAGGAGTCAAAAAGGGACCTAAAGGTTGTTTCTTCTCAAAAGATTCTTTCTGTCGTGACTTCTCTGGCATTTCCGGGTAGCTTGATTGGGCGCAGGACAAAACTAATTGCTTTACGACTCTGGGTTTAGACAGGAATTATTTAGATTCCAATTTAAATAGGCAAATAAGCCGCTGTGATTACATTTCATACTGTGTCAAATTATCAAGGAGTTAGGTTCAAGCGGTGCTTTTTATGACCATGTGGCGGAATGGGAGGGATCTAGTTTCTTCTGAAACAAAATAGACTTGAAAAATTGTCACACCATTATACGTCGCATATTTGATTATATTTGAAGAAAAAATGCATTTAATCTTATAATTATTTCCGCCTGTCATTGGACATTATTCCGGACGAGTTACTTCATAATTTTGTTATAACTCATTACAAACTATTCCAACTTCAATATTAAAATTGTTGATACCTAGTTGCATCACGGGGTTTTAGACCATTTTTTATTCCAGACCAATTTTTATTCCATCTAATCTGTTCAGCTTGTGTGTCATATGCCGCTCAATTTCCATATTTTTTTGGCCAGACTAAATTTTGAAGCCGTGTTACCATGATGCCCCAAGTGTGAAATGTGATGATGTGCAGCATTTGCTTTTACCTGATTATATCGGAAATATGTCAGAAACTTCAATAGCTGAGCTCAAATTGATTTAATGGAAAAGTTCTTTTAAACAAAAATCGATCTAATACAACAAATTCAACAAAATTTCAACCGAGCTGTCGAATTACCAGTAATCAGAACTATTGTAAAATAATTTGTGAATGATGCTCATCCTTCTGAAAATCAGTAAAACGTAGATTTTCATTTCATTTGGGACTATATATCCGGGAAACAATGAGTTGTCATGATACGATTTTCTGAAGAGTTAGAACTGTTATACTTTTGAGATTTTCGCTGATTTATCATTATTGGCCGTTTATCACTTTTTACTAATTGATCCAATGAGGAACGTGTGGAGTGACTCAGCTGTTGTTTTAGGGGTAAAGTTTGATTTTTGAAATTAAAGTTATGATTTTTTTTGTTCCGACCTTCGATTAAAGTGAGGGAATCTTTGTGCTCGGGTTGTTTTTCTTTCTCCGGACAAGTTTCAACTTTTTAACTAGCCGTTTTGACGGAATTTATATCATCTGAGTGGTTATCTTCTTTTATATCAGCTGATTGGTATTGTTGTCATGAGCTCAAATTTAAAAAGGTATTTCACTTGTGATTATTTTTTGTTAAGTTACGGAAGTTCAAAGATTGCCAATTTGTGACAGTTAACGCGCGACATATTTCGCGCTATTAACGCGTAGACGCAGATTTAATCCGTCATAGAAATCGTTCTAAATTGGTTTTAGCAGGCCATTTGCCATAATTGCTATGTTAATAGGAGCGAAAACTATCTTTTTGTACTTTATATTGTGTGTGGGGGGTTGATTTTGTATGTTGTTTTTATTTTATTTTTTAATTCAATAATTTTGCTCCGTAGACTTTAAAAGGCGATCGGAATATTTAAGACTTCGTCCTGTCACGAACAGTCGTTTTGATATTTAATAAAATTGCAATCAATAAGGATTTAAGCAGCTCAATTTGAGTGCGCATGTGGACGGGCGTTTTGCTTAAAATAAAATGCGGTTGGAACAAATTGAAGAAAAAAGTGTGAAAGAGGGGTTTCGGTAAGAACTAAGTGGGACAGAGGGTTCCCAAATCACGCTAGTTCTGAGCAAATGTAGCAGTTAGTTAAATCATTTGAAAGCCGCTGGGTCCTTCGTAACATTTTTTTTCTCAAACGTAGTTTTTCTGCCTTATTTGTTTATCAACTTGTTCGACGCTTGTACCGAATTGAAAATACTCGTTTTTGCTGAGTTCTCAACAATACTCTGAAATAACTCGTGCTGCTAGTTGTTTTTCTGTACCACGTACTACAGCAAGTTATGAAAGAAATTTATGAGGTTTTCGTTTTAATAACTTTCGAGATGCGGCTTTTAAACTTCCAAGTTTTTGAGTTACAGATGTTTTAAAAAAGTAATTATTTCAGAGCATTTTGGAGTTTAAGTTTCTGAAGCGTATTTGAAAGGATTAAATTCCGAGTCGTCAGTCATCAATGTATGGCCAGTTGTATTTTTTTTCATGCAGTTTTCATGTATGAAGTCAGCCGCACTAGGCTACAATAATAAGCTAAAATCTTGAGACTCAAAAACTTATCAGTTTTTGGGATAAGGATGGTTTGGCAATTTTTTCAGTCGCTTCAAAGTTTTCGAAGATTTGCATGCATTTTTTTATTGTTATTGTCTGTGTTTTTTGCGATCACTTGTCTGTCGCTTAAGTATTTCATAGTATTGCAAACTGAATTTTTGGCTCGGATTTTTTTTTCTGAGTTTCGAAGAAAAAGACGAAATATTTGTGCTCGGGGTGGTTTTTTTTTCTTCGACAAATTTCAGCTTTTAAACTGGCAAATTTTCATGGATTTTTTTATTATTCAAAAAGTATTGCTCTCTTGAGCTCAAATTTAAAAATATATGTCACCTGTGATCCTTTTTTCTAAAGTTAAGGGATTTAGATATTGGTAGTTTGGCCTGTTGGGAACTATTAGCGGGCGATAAATTTCCCGCTGTCAACGTAAATGGAGATTTGATACGTGTTAGGAATCATTCCAAATTGAACAAGACTGCTCGTATCAGGGCGAAGCCCTGAAATTTCCGACTGCCTTTCAAGGTTTATGGAGCAGTAATAACATGAAAAAATTTAAGGTAATAAAATAAAACTTTTTTTTTCAAATTTGAGACTTTTTTGTAAAAATCATTACCCCTCACGCCTTATAAAGTACAAAGTGATAGATTTCGCTCCTCTTAACAAATCAATTATGGAAAATAATCTGGGCTCACGTGTTAATAGCGGGAAATATATCGCGCATTAATTGTCCCAAATTGGCCAAGGTAATTGTCCCAGAAAAAACCCCACCCCGAGCACAAATTTTTCGTTACTTTCGTTAGAAAAGTCGGAACAATAAAGGTATGCTATTTGGTCTATTTAATATTTTGATATTACGTTATTATTTCAACTTTTTGTTTGAAATTTTATCAAGTTTTTAAAACGAACATTACTCCAGATCTTAAAATGCCGTCCGAACATTCAGGGCTTTGCCGTGTTACGAGCAGTTTTCTTTCATTTTAAATAATAATTGTGTTCAAAATGTTTTCATCCGTACAGTTGTTTATACTTATAACTTTCGAAATTGACACGCCTCTGAAATAATTATTTTGGATAACTATTCGAAAATTTTTTTAGCAATGCCTTGAAACGCATTGACAATAAAAATTCAAAAAGTTTGAAAAGAAATCTTAAGCAGTATGTTTGTGTCGTTGTGATATTTAATCACTGTTCTCTCTTTTTCTACCATTGTCTTTTTTCTGTCAGGTGAGACGAATGAAGAAACTAACAAAATTAAAATTGTCTTTGAGTATTTAACAGTTTTTTTACGTTAATAAATGCAGCTAGAAGAATAGTTTCGCGTGGGTTGACGTGATCCGAAGAGTCTATAACTATGTAACTTTTAGACTAAGATATTTCTTGAAATGCATCACGTTGTTCACACTGATGGACGGAATGATTAATAGCACCAGTATACTTTTCACATACTCTCTGAAACACCGAAATTGCAACTATTGTTTCTCAACATTGGGAAAAATTTTCTTAAATAAGCAGCTAAAAAGCACATACATGATGTTCTAAAGACCTTTGTTAACACAAGCAACGCTTGCGCTATAAAATGAGTTCACTTTGTTTTGCAATAGAAGTCGCTCAATTGTGGGTTTAATTTCTGCGTACCCTCTAGTTTCAATTCGACAATTATATACAGCACCAGCTGTGCTGTATCCGCTCAAATGAGTGACATTCAGTGCTGCTTGTTTTTCTGGATCAATCAGAACTTATTGTTCCGGCTTTCAAAGAAAGTAACGAATATAGATGCTCGGAGTGGTTTGTTTTCATTCTTTATGTAAATGATTTTAAATCCCAAATAAACAGGAACATGAATTTAGTGCAATTTGCTGATGATACAAGTATCTAATGTTCAGGAAACTCAATAACGGACCTAAGAATATCAATGCTAGAAACGCTAGAAATAGTATATGAATATTTGAACGAAAATAAACTTTTCCTTAATGTTGATAAAAACAGAATTTGTTGTCTTTGGGCAAGAGAATAGTATAGAAAAAGTTATTTAGAGCGAAGAAACATTTTCCGCAATTGAACGTGCCAGGTATCTTGAATTGTTAAGCAAAATGGCTGTTGCAATTAGGTCACTATACTGTGTGCGACATATGGTACCATTAGAAACAAGAGTAATGCTTTTCATATAGTTAGTTGCCACATTTATCTTTTAGTTCAGCATTTTTTCAAAATCTACCCATGTTTCAAATTAACAGACTAAACAGGAAAATTAATTGGGGAATCAAAGTGTGATATGATCATGCACGTGATCTACTTTTAAAGTCTTAAGGTTAACCAGCCGAATTATTCATTACCCAACATAGCTTGACTAGAATAATCGATGTGGCAAAAGTTTTAAGACAATGAAAACGGTAGGCAGTTTATCATTAACAGAGTACCCGTGAAACTAAACGAACGCACAAAACAAATGATACAAAGTAGGCTTCTAAAAACAAATTGGGGAAAAAATCTGTAGCAAATAAAAGTTGTAATAACTGGAACAATTTAAACGCAAAGCTGAAAAAAAATAAACAGAAGATTTAATTTGTTTTAAATTTTTTTTTGATAGAAATGCATTAAAAAAATTCCTATTGATAAATCCATTAGTTCTTTTCCAGATTTATTTTATATCTAATAAATAGTATTGTCTCATTTATATTTACACAAGGTGTAGTTGCATATTTAAATGCCGGTGTAGTTATTGATTTTTGATTTATACTGAAAATTTCATTTTGTAGTAGCTTGTATATTTAACCAAGTGGTTATTTTGAAATTACATTTTTCTAGAAAAAAAAGAAAGTAAGGAATATATATGCTCGGGGTGTTTTTTTTTATTCAGACTAATTCTCTGAAATATTTCCCTCGGGAAATGACACGATTCCCATTATTCAGCTCAAAATTCAAAGTTTGTCAATATTTCCTTAATCAAAAACTAATCGAGACGAGTTTATAGACAGTCGGAACATTCAGGGCGTTGCCCTAGTACGAGCAGTCGTGTATTTATATTTTATAAAATACGGAATAAGTCGTATGGAAAAAAATCGGAGAGTAAAAAAAACTGGACAGCATTCACAAATGCAATGTTTCAGGCGGGGAAGGAAAAGCAGCTGTGGAAAAAATCCACTAATACGCCTAAATAACACTGAGAAGCAATTATCATTTTGTCGCTTTTACCAATACACCGTTTTTCTCCAACATTCATATGTTTTTTTTTTTGGAATCCGAACAAATTTGGATGTGTAAATTTGAGAGACGATATATCAAATGGCGATTGTTTCGACTTTTAACATGCATCCATGACTCCATATTATCATTTTAAAGTGTTTTGTTGCAATTATAAAATGCTGGTATGGTCGTATTTAGCTTTGGTACTGGCAGTAACTACACGCCAGGGCCAGTGACTAACTAACGAAAATCTAGCAAATAATCTTCGCTCACGTACCATGCTTTGTACCTTCATCAGTGTTGTTTTATCAATTTTTACCATTCAAGATAATTTTCTAACTTAAAAAATCGACTCTCTGCCCCAGACGAGGCAACCAAACAGCAAAAGCACGGGCGGTCCCCTATTGTAAATCATTTTTATTTTTGGATTTGGAATTTAGGCGAGGGTGGTGGCGGGTCTTGTGTTCCTGCTTGTGGTGATCAAATGTGTGAAGGAGTATCAAGGACGTCCTTTCATAATAGACCTCACTTATCTGTCGAAGACCAGCGGCAGTTCGACGATCACGACAACCGCAGCTTCCACCTCAGTCGCCAATGCCGCATTCCCAGACCTCATCATTTGTTCTGCACAAGAAACTCAGGTCAGACATATCTTACAGGAACCTTATATAATAAAAAGCTATATAATACGTCATTTGCTCTTTTTAATTTACTTTGCCTGTTCAAAATTCAGCCACTCTAGAGAGTTGCAAAAAGGTTGAACAGACAGACTTAATTCAAAACAGCAAAATACGTATTTCAGATAACAAGCTACTTTTGTCAGACAACAATTGTTTCAAGATGCCTAAATTTGCAGATTTTGATCAAACTGGAAGATTTCTTATATTAATCGATTTTGTCTGTTCCAAGTTCTTGAAACTCAGTATCCATGCTACCAAGGATTGTTGAAGTTTCAACAGACAGTATAGTGTAAAAACAGAAAAAATAGTTTTTCAAGCAACGTAATGTATCTCGAAGTAATCTGACATTTCAAATCTGCACAGCATTGTTCAAAATCAGCATATTGTTTGTTCTAAATTAATTGTCATCTGAAAGTTTTTGCAATTATTATGCAAATTATGTATATGCATTAGGTGAACGTTTTTAAATGATTTTTTGACGAACAATCTTCTGTCTGTTAGAAAGTTGAAAATTTGCATATTTCAACAAAAGCTGAAGCTGACATTCTCTGAAAAAAAAACCAGATTGTTATAATAAATTGGGAAACTTTGGGCCGTTTTTTGCTTATAATCTTGACACCATAAACTAATCTGAAAAGGCGCCACGGATATGTTGAACTTCATTAACAATAGGTTTGGAAGTTTCCATATCCCTTTCATTATACTAGTAAGCTTGCGAGCGTTAGTGTATTAGTACGAACCTTCCTTTTTTCTAACTAAGCTCGCAAATAAAAGTGTTCATTAAAATAGTTGGAAATTTCATAGAATCTGTTCTCTGCTTTATTTGTGGCTAGTATTTGTGATTTATTAAGTGTCCGTGACTGAGTTGCTAATGCGTGAGACTCGTAATCTTTAGGTCGCAGAGCGAATCCGAGACGTAGCCGAAATTTTACTAATTCGAGGCTTATTTCTAATGTCTCTTATTGCACTTCATAGATCTGCTATTTGTCACGTTTTCGCTAGTGTTTGCAAAGCGCAGCTTCACTTGTGTTCAACTTTTCGGATGATGACTTGGGCAGAAACTCGTTTCATTTATAGATAAGTTTTTTTCATGAATTGTTAAATAGTAACGAACATAGTGAAGACTCGAACATACTGGTGACTTTTTTTCAGGAAAAAGTGTTGAAATTTATTCGTGCTTAGTTTTGATTTTTTTTGCGGTCTGACATGTGATTTTAAAGTCTGCGCGTTTCCATTATTAAAAGGAAGGAAAACTCCACTACCGAACAGCAAAAGCGTTGAGGCCGCGAAAAACGTGATCGACTTCTAAGTTCGAAAGAAAGTTAAATTATCAGATTTCTCAGCGGAATAAAAATTTTGCCTATTGATCCAGTTTTCTCAACTTGTGTTCATTCATTTAAAAAAGTCAACATAATTTATTCTAGAAATTTAAAGAGCTTTAAGGCCATCTGTTTTTCTTCGAAATTCGAAAGTAAAGATTTTTTTTTACAAAAGCAAGATTGTTTCCTTCTGTTCTTGTCTTTTTTCCAACTGCCAGTTTGCTAGGTTTTTAAATAATGACGTATAGGCACCCATATAGCTGTTTGTAGGTATGTAATTAGACTCATTCATTCATTCATTAATTCAGTCAAAGACAGCTCCTACTGCGTTGTGGAATACCCTAGATCACGTGGTCTAGAGCATTCCACAACGCAATAGGAGCTGTCTTCGACTGATTTAATTAGGTGATTGCTCGATTTACTGTTAAATTTTGTAATGTTAAGGCACCAGATTTTTTGATAGCCAATTTAAAAACCAACACTTCTTTCTTCGATCCAAAAGTTGTGATAAAATTATCGCAAATAGGGACATTTAATTTAACAATTTGTTTGGAGATTGTCAGGTGTTATTTTGACTTTGACTTTTTCAAAAATTGCGAAGTGTGCAGCTAAGTTTGCCGTTCACGTCATTTTACCTAAGACCATCTGAGTACGTACGTTCTCAGATTGTCTTAGATAAAATGACCTGAAAGCCAAACTTAGCTGCACACTTATTGCGCTGAATGTGTTTTTGAGCCCATATGAACAATCCCCCCTAAATTAAATGGCAAATTCAAGCAGTAAAGCTTCCATGTACTATGCTCGAATCTGATTGGCTGAAACTTAATCAAGTGAAAGATCACCTTCCTAGTATGATTTAAGAGGAAGATTGTTCATTTGGTTCTCTTTTTGCGTTGAGTGTGTACGTTTTGAAGTAATTAATCTTTCAATTTTTTGGTATTGTTTTTCGGTTCTTTCAACATTTTCATCGAAGCATGCAGAAACTGAAGTTACGTATAGTACATTGCCCAATGATTCGATTACCATGCACTCCAATTGATTCATAAGCAGCCGGTTTGTTAAATAATTTTACTTCCCTGTTCAGTACGAAATGTCTGGAGCTGCAATGTCACTACTAGCCAATTAATACTAAAATCAACCCAACTGTAACGGACTTATGTCTGATCTGGCATTGTTGCCCGCTCGGAATTTGGTTACTAACTTGATTTCTGAACTATATCAGCCCAGAATGCGACTGGCATCCGAGTTGACTACTTTATGCTTGCTGTTTTTTTTTTACAAAAAAAGACGAATTCGGTTGAGGAGCTGCTGCAGCTGAATTGTCAAAAACCCTTAGGCGAAAAACAGCGGGCGCTTTTGCATCATTGTATTTGGAACATGTCGTACAGTTAGTAGTAATATGCTTCGCTGCCAATCTAAGTGGCTCTGAATAAAATTGGGGGAGCGAGAAGGGAGATATTTAAGGAGAATAAATCAGCGATTTTTTGGAATTTTTGACCAATCAGAGAGCAGCAAAATTAGTATTGTTACTTGAAAGTTCTAACGCCAAATCACTAATATTACCCAAAATTGGTGAGATTCCTTAGTAGACATCCTAGGGGAAGGGGATAGTTATTTAGATCCGGCTTTTCCTCTCTCTCTCTCTCTCTCTCTCTCTCTCTCTCGGTTCGAGGTCCACCATGATCCGCATTCGTTGTCTACGGGTGAGGCAAATTTTACAGCCCAGAAAAAATATAGAGAAATAAAGAATGATAGCCGGTTGCTGTGCGAGTAGCACAGACTGTTCCGACCACATTCATAAACAAACTACAATTAAAATAAAATTAGTGTTGTTTTTTGTGCGTGGTGGTATGAGAGAAGTATAAAAACGCGCATAAACTTAGACCATTTATACACGAGGGAAAGGACAAACATACGAGCTGTACAGCTCATTACGGCGAATCGGTGTTGTGTCTTTACTTAAGAACTACATGCAACTTTTATGGTTATTTTTCTGGGTTGTGTACTGTTACTTCACCCTCAAGCAACGAGCAGGGTTGACGGTGGGCCGCGAACATCCGACCTTTCGATTCAGGGGTGAAAACGTAACCAATTCACCACCGCTCATTTGTGAATTAGGCTTATTCGATCACAGTTGTCTTCAAAAAATGAATACCAAACAACAAAATGAAGAAAATATTTCAAAAAATACGAAACGTTTTCAGACTTCTTTGGTTGGCAATGGAGCGGTAAATGAAGCTTCCAAAACTAGTTTTCCTTTCAGTAAAGAGAAGTCTTATTAGCCTAAATGACCAAGTTTCATTAAATGAAGTATACTCGATCGCTTTACTCGCTGAAATTTAACCTGGGATAACTTTTGAAAGTTTTTAACTTTTGTTCGAATCTCGACTGAGAATGCTTTAATGTGATATATCACTCGACCACTTCTGATGATTGCTCTTTTCAGCATGGTTTTGAGTTAAGCAAATTAGTAATAATTTAACTCTCTCTTTTCAGGACGAGTATTCTTCCCATGGTGAAACGGACGAGAAAAGTGCATCAGCCGAAAGTAATGATTCATCGTCAGAGAGGACGAGAGAGGGAGACAAGGAAGAGGGGACGACACCAAGCATAGCAGACTATGTTGTGGACTGTACAATAAAGAACTACACTGTCACTGCGCAGGATGAGTTTATCAATTGTGCCGAGTTTTTCACACCCTACTTTCACCAGGCGAGTGCGGCGGGACAAAAAAAAGATATTTCTGAAAAAGGTCCAAAACCTCGTAGGCAGCACTACATAACTAATCGAAAAAAAACAGTTATTCAATAATTTTAAGCAGTTTGTTTGATTTTAACTAATTCAACGTTTACCTAGTCCCGGTTGCTTTTTGGTCACATTTCCGCAGAAGTAATCATGATAAACTTGGTTTCAACAAGGCAACTGTTTCAATCATTACTCATACAAATTAACAGTTGAAATTTGCTGATTTGCTGTCTTGGGAGAATAAAAAAAGTCAGTAAGCTGCCTATCGAGTGGTGTCTTCATGAGCGAACAATAAAAATAACAGTTGAATTTCTGGCTACCAAAATTTTTTCATCAGCTACTTGTTATCACAAATGCCGTATGCAAAGCAGAATTGAATTTAGTTGATTGATTGACAGTTTCATAAGCCGTTGATTAAGTTTTTTCTGACGCAAAGAAATTATTTAATAATTGACAAACCTTTATTTTGATTTTTTTTTCTTGTAGCTCGTCATTTTTTTCTGTTTCGTAACCTGAATTTACTTTTTTTTATATGAGAATTTGTCAAAATGTGCTTGGTCGCTGATTGCTTAATTAATTAGTAAACACAGGTGCTGCCTTCTGATTATAGAAGCTTTTTGAGATATAATTTTGAAAATTTTTGAAAATGCAACTTGTAGCTCAACTTATTATCCAGATAGCGGTCAAGATGTTTTGGGGGTCTTTCTACAATTGAAATGATCATTTGTGTTGATTTTGGTCCAATTTTCAGGTTTTTTGTTTTTATCAAATTTAAGAGTTAATTTTTTTTTTCAGTCAGCCACATTCTAACCTTTTCTGTGTTATTTATTTTTGAGTCTTTTAGGAGAAATTAGGCTGCAATAATTGGTATAGGAGTTTTTTTTATTTTAGACAAGCATTTGGCAGATTTTTCGTACAGATAAAAAAATGGGCCCAAAGCTGGCCCTTGTGGAACTCCATAGACGATAAAACATTGATTTGCTTCTTTTCTTCAAGATTTTTGCGTTCACGGAAGCAAGCAGTTTTTTGGCATATTGGGAGAAAACCATATTGTAAAAGTATCTTTTTTCGATCTTGCGTGATAGAACCCTGTATTTTTGTTGTTGTTTTCAGGTTACGAGCTTTCCTGTTGTAAATTATATCGGATTATTTGTTTTGTAATCTCCCAAAAAGGTAGAACTGGTTTTCCGATTGACCTGGTCTTATTAAAAATTTTTGCTTTGCCCAGATGCAATCTTTGCGATCTGAGTGAAGAAATTTTCAATAAAAGCTGGAAGATTTGGCATCTCGAGTAAAACTGACAGGGTGGCAGGTCACCAAGGAGTTACAAGGCACATCGATATTGATTACTTCATGTTAGAAGTTGATTACATCCTCATCATTATCAAAGCTATGTCGAAAGGGAAAATTGTTGGTAATAATGCAATACCTCGATGAGAATAGAATTTAGAAATATTTTAGAACAGTTATCTCATTTTACATAATGAGATAACTATTTCAGAATAGTTATCTCATTTTTCGATTTAGTAATGGCGTTGTTTTGATTTTGGACATGAAATAACGAAAATTCAAAAACCAATTTCAGGAAGGGTCAATAACATTCAACAGTTGATCGATGTATTTTTTATAATACCTAACATCATGGTAGTCCGCAGAGGGAGTAAAGATTTGTCTTAAAATTTTATCTCAGAAAGTTTCTGATAACATTTACACATACGTATTTTTGACCAAATCGGCTGCGCCGCAGTCGAATTTTTGAAAAACAGGCCAAAAACGGCATTTAAGGTTTTTTTTCTAGGTTGACCAAAAACTTACATTTTGATGGCACCAGTTTGCACTCAAAGAAAATACGACTTGGCGCCTTCACAAAAATCATTGTTTTTTTTCTATTAGTGAACCCGGGTGCTGCCTTGTGATAATTGAAGAAGTTTGGGATGTCCTTTTGTACGTTTTTGAAAATGCAACTTGAAGCTTAATGTATCATCCAGACAGAGGTCAAGATTTTTTGGGGGCCTTCTGCAATTGCTTCAGTCAGCCACGTTCTCACGTGTTTTATGTTGTTTGCTTTTGAGTCTTTTAGGAGAAATTGGGCTGCAATATTCGGTTACAAGTTTATTTTTGACTTCAGATAAACATTCTGCAGATTTTGATTACACATCAGAATAAAGGGGCCCCAACAATGAGCTTTGCGGAACTCCATAGGCGGTAAATTTTTAACTCGATACCATTTTCACTCATTTTTTTCTACCTATTGGTTAATACACGCAAGAAGTTGATTACATTCTCATCAAAGCCATGTCGCAAGGGAAAATTGACAATAATGCAATACTTTGAGTATGGTCGATCGAGATCATTGATTTTTTTAGAAAAGTTATCTCATTTTGGATTTAGTAATCATGTTGTTTTGATTTGTGCTTGAAATAACGAATATTACATAATCAATTTCAGGAAGGGTCAATATCTTTCAACAGGTGATCGATGTTTTTTCTTGATAATACTTAATATCTTGGCAGCTATCAGAGAGGAAAGACTTTTCTCAGAAAATTTCTGAGAATATTGATTCATATGAGATTTTTTTGTCAAAATTGCTGCGCTGCAGTCGAGTTTTGAAAAACAGGCAAAAAACGCGTTTCTAACTTTTCTTTTAAAAATTTTGACCAAAAACTTATGTTTTGTTTTGGCGCGAGTTTTCTGCTGAAAAATAGTTTATATTCTCGCTTTTTCAAAAATTTTGAGACTGCCGGCCAAAAATTGATCTTTTTAAATAGTATCTTAAGGCGGATCTTTTGGGCCAGCAGAGGGTGGAGTCCCTGAAGGAGAGGGCGTAAGCCCCAATCCCCCTCCCGACTCTCGCCCCAAATCCGCTACTGGAGATTTCAATTGAGACTGTATGTCAATAATTCTTGTTGCCTTGACTAAAATGCGCCTAAAATCCTCATAAAATTTTTAGGCTATTTTTGCTACCGGAAAAAGTTTGCTCAAAATCTTTTTTGATTATTACTAGTGACTATTTTGAGATAATGATGACAGCTTTAAATACAAGGAATTGTCAAAGTAATAATAATTTTATATGGTTGATGATATTTGACACATGTCTGTGGATGTGGTAGGAGTACAAGTTCTGTGCGCAGATGAGGATGCCCTCTGATGTGAAATACCAGGCGAGTAAGTTGAATGCAGGCTACTTCGGAGTTCACCTCACCCTGTTCCTCGACTCAACTAGCCCCCTCACTTCCACCGGCAGAGGGGGACGGGGACCAGCCATCATGCCACCACACTCCAAATTCACCGGCGTCATTGTTAGTTAAAAAAAAGTCAATGAAAGTTTTAAAGCGCTATTGACGCAACGTTTTAACTTTTTTTATCGAGCGCCACGTTTGAAATAATTTGAAATCTTGCTTGTCTAGAAAAACTTTTTGCGAACTAATTCGTATTAGAAATATTTTATTTTTTCTAAACCGATTTACTACATGGCTTAATTTGGCATGTCCGAAGTTTCATAGCTTGAATAGTTTGATTCGAACAATAATTTTGCGATCAGATTGATTATTGGAGACTAGTACAATTTAACTGAAAGTCATAATGCGCCATGGACGCAGTGTTTTAATTTTTCTATCGGACTCAACGTTTATGAAGGTTTAGATCAGAATGTTTAAGAATCAAACTTTCTAGAACTTTCAATCGTTCAAAAATCTGAAACTTGTTAAAATTATTTTTGAAAATAGTCAAAAATTTTTTAAACCAACTCGATTCAACTCTACGGCTAGGCAGCACCTGCCCTCTTTTTGTCCAAAGTTTTGCGTTTATAGATTGATTCAGTCGGAAACGAAATAACTAAAAACAGCAACTTCCATGCTTAGAAACAGTAGCTTTTAGAAAACGGATTTGTGCTCTGAAATAACTATTAAATTGATAATAAAAAAAAACTTTTAAAGCTCTGAAATTTTTTTAAAGTTTCATAGCTGAACCAATTCGTTTAGAAATTTTTTCACACTCCGATTCGTTTCAAATACTTGTAGCTTAAATAGCTTATAAGAAAAACTTGAACTTTTCGCAAACCGTTTCGGTCTATGAATTAACTAGAATTTTTTCAAAGACCGGGAATAGTTTGCTTAAAAAACATAAATTTTTCACCATCTGATTCATATCGTTTTAAAGATTCATATTTTTAATAGCTTTCTATGAAAAACTTGAGTTTTTCGCGAACCGATTCGTTCTATAAAATTAATTGAATTAAAATTACTCTCTACAAAATTACTTCAATGGCTTTCTTAAATAACACCTGAACTTTTCGCGAATTGATTTTTTGTATAAAACAACTCAAAAACTTGCCAAGTTTTTTTTTTGCTTGAATTGCTTGCAAAAGAAAGTCTCAAACTTTTTGCAACCGATTTGCTCTATGTAATATTTTTGAAATGTTTCAAAATTTCGTAGCTTAAATAGCCTTTTTAAGAAAAAATTTGATCTTTTCGAAAAATGATTCGGTCATGAAATTACTTAAATTGTTTCCAGTTTTTATAGCTTGAAGGTTTTCAGTAGAAAAAAATACTAAATTTTTTGCCATCCAAATCGCTTCTTTTAAGACCTGAAACCTGAAAGACCATCTATGGAACGACCTGAAATTTTTCAAAGTTTTCTGGCTTGAATTGCTTTTTTTAGAAAAAAGTAACTGTTCAAAACCCAGGTAACTGAATGAAACAATTTGAATTGTTTCAAAGCTTGATTTTATCAGTGTTTCGTTAAATGATTCATTAAATGAAATAACCTGAAATATTTAGGTTTCATCGGTTGAATGGTTCCATTAGAAAAACTTGATACTTTCGCTATCCGGTTTTTTTCATGAAATAACGGGAATAGCTTAACCTTTCCGCCAACAATTTAAACTTTTCGCCAACATTTTCGCTCATTGAAACCATCTGAATTAGTTCAAAGTTTCCTTGCTTGAGTAGCTTGCAAAGAAAACTAACTTTTTGCAAAACGATCCGTTCTGAAAACAACTTGAAATATTCAAAACGTCAGCGCTTTAATGGTTTCAGTTGAAAACTTCACCATCTTTTCCCTATCAGCTTTGCTTCATTACAACGTTTCATAGCTTGATCTGCTTGTGTAGAAAAACTTGAACTTTTCGCAAATGGAATTGGTCTATGACATCAGTTTATATTTTAAAAGCTTCATAGCTTGAATAGCTTGCTTAAAATTAACATGAGCTGTTCGTGATCCAATTCTCTTCACAATATAACATGAAGTTTTTCGATTTTTTAAACTTGAGTAGTAGTACTTAAAATACTTCAACTTTTTCGCGACTTAATTTGCTCTATGAAAGAAATTGAATAGAAACTACTTCGGTTAATTCGAAGTTCTTAGAAAACCTGAAGTTTTCAAGAATTGATTTGTTCTATGAAACAAATAGAAATATTTCAGTGATCAAAGCTTGAATAGTTTTATAAAGATTTGCTTAGTTTTTAGGCAGGCGAGATTGCTATCGTTAAGCCTTAAGCAACAAGATCACTTTTTTGAACCAAAAGCACGTAGTGTAGAGCAACTGTGTTGTGCAACATTTTTTTGTCAATGAAAAAGCATAACCTTGCCACAATACTTTTTCTGAAACGCATTATTCGCTACCTGTTACCGTTTTTAAATATACGTGAAAAAAGTACAGGCTGAGATACCGTAGCAGAATTGTAAGAGCTACTGGTCTGGAGATCCAAGTTTGAATCACATAGACCCAATTTTTTGAAGTGGATTTTTGAAGCTTAGTCTTTCGTGAGACGGCAATTTGTAAGGAAGCTATTTGCATGTGCGAAGGACCGAATGCGCGAAAATTTTCAAGCGCCGACTAAATTGTTCAAAACTGTTTGATTTTATTTTCTTCGAATTTATGAATAATGAATTCTGATTGGCCGAAAGCGTGCTCGCGCTTTCGTTCCTTAAAGCTTGAGGGATTTTTCATTTCATAACTGGCGACAGTTCGTTATAGTGAGTTAAGCAGCAAAGACATATTCACGAGCAGTATACTTCTCGTGTCGAATAGAGCAAGCGGTCGCTTCTTGCGAATGATCTTATTACCAATTGTCAGCTGTTACGAGTCTTCACCGGTTACTAGTTATTGCCAAGTCCATGTTTTTTTCTTACATTTTTTTTTACATTTTTTGCTTGTATTTCCAAACTGCAGCCTTACTTCAATGTTAAATTTTTTGATCGATCCACCCGTATTATGAGACGGCTACTTGATTTTTTCTTATATTGCGTGTTGCTCTTTTTAGGTGGGCCTGCAGGCATCCAGTGACGACTGGCTAAGTGACGTCACGTGGACCAGTACACCCCCGGGAGGCTTCTCGGTCAAGGTCATTTACCAGAAGATATATCACGTTAAACTGTCCAAGCAGAGGTAACGATGGCCGTTTTTTTTGGGGGGGGGGTTGTTCTCATTTGTGTATCCCATTATCATAGAAGGCAAATAAAATAGTATGGAAAGCATTAATGGCAGATTGAAGAAATGTCACTGTTCCCGTTTTCCAAAAGAAAAGGCAGCGGTGCCTCTAAAATGCGCACTTCATTGCAATGATTTGAAAAAGCATTGGCGCTTTTCTATAATTGCTCTTGACTCTCCGTGTAATTAGTATGAATACGTGCTGATGTTTCGATTTTATGTCTAACTGTTATGGTCCGCTATCTTGAAAGACGGGGTTGGGGGATTAACGGAAAGCAGCAACTCTCAAAAGGCTGCATTGGATTTTATTGTACCGACCGTTTGCTCCGCTCTGCCTACATTCAGCAAGAATGGTATAATGCGCGTACACCAGTATTTGATACTAAAATTGATTTAAGATCAATTAATTTATTCAAGTGTTTATTTATTATTGCGAGTTGTAACAGAAACCCCAATGGTTGAAGATTTAGCTTCTTTATAGCTCGATAAATTGCCTGATTAGTACATATTTTACCTAAGCTATGACTGATTCGGCGCGTTTCTCTCCAAAATTCGAAAATTCTAGTTGGCTGATAGTTTCTTTCTGTCATTCAAACTTGCTCTCATAAGAGCCAGGGAAGTGTAGTGGGCTTGTTTTTCTTCAAAGTTTTTTAGAGAACTTCATCACAGATATTACCCGCAATGTAATGAGGCTGGTCAGTTTTTTGACAGAAATTTTTCCTTTGATTTTGTTGAGTGAAATTAAGGAGTGGAAAAAAATACGATCAATTATATCACTGAGCAAACTAATTTTACGTGCAATCAAGATACAGTAAAGTTTATTCATAGATCTGCTTTTCTTGTGATATTAATTTTTATGATTTTGGCATGTATTATTTATGTCTCAATAAACGAAGAGAAGACAATTATTTATGCCGTGTAGTTTTTTTCCATTTTTTTCCGCTAAAAACTTTGAAAGCTCGTTGCTCTCATAATTCATTTTTAACATTTGATTTTGACATGCACTTTGAATGCGTTAGCTAAATTAAAGGTAAGCTAAATTTTTCAATAATAAAATTGCAAAAAGCGCTAAAAAACTTTTTAGTTTTAGACTTCAACTTCAGAATTCCCAGCAAAATAAAATTTACTTTTTGACCCTGTCTTGTCTTGACCTAGTTGAATGCGAAAGTTTTAATGTCAAAAAAAGTTCAAAGATCTTTATCATGATATTTTCTTCTACAAAACTTGAAAGCTACAAAATACTATGAATGTAAATCGTTTCGAGTGCAAGGAAAAAATAACACAAAAATAACTCTATGTTAGCTAATTGTTTTTCTTTCTCAATTTTCATGCCTTAAATGTTTTTAAACGCTTTTAATTATTTTATTTTTTGCTCTACGATAATATACACGAATTGTTAATTGGGCAAGGAAAATCAGACGAATTTTAGAGTCAAAAGGGTTTTCTGTTTGTAGAGTTCTTAGCAGATTAAACGATTAGAATGAAATACGCATGAAATGCTAAATCGGAGATCTTCGAAGAAAGTGAAAAATGTGAAAGCATAAAAGAAAACATTTATTTAAAAATGTCATTAGCTAATATATGGCATTGTCTTGACAGGCTACTCACATAAGGTCAGAGCTATGCACATCAAACTCCAAAATTACTGTTCAATTGTAATCGGTATAAATCTAAATTAAACAAGGATAGCCAGTGACTGTGCCAATATATATATTTTTCTTCAAACTAGAGTTCGTTTTCTCTGTGGGCTAATAAAAAGGTATGATAAAAAAGTAGTCATTAAGAATATTCTACAGCCATACTAGAAAAGTCCAAATTGAAAACTGTTTTTTTTTTCAGAAAAAAAACTTTAAAAAAAAACGAAAAAAAAAAATCGCAGAAATTTATTCATTATAAAATAGCGCTAAAAACCCCAAAACTTAACTTTGCTTGAGTATAACTATGTTTTTACGGTTTGAATTAAGCATCAAACAGGCTATTGTAAGCCTGCACGCTGACCTTATTAGCTGGAAATTAGACCAAAAATCAAAAAGTTCAAACCGGCGGTTTTTTTTAATTATTGAGAAAATAAGTTTACAATTCTTTAAAGTTGTTCGAATCACAACTGAAAGGAATATATGACTCTAGTCATTCCGATGATTATTTGTATTGCCTGATTTTGCGTTGAAAACAAAAAAAAAAGAAAAAATCTAAAGCACACCTAAATACAAAGCTCCTCCGCTATTTTTCTAATGATCAGAACAATAAACAATTAAAGAAAAGTTCAAACCCATCTGTCAAAATTTCTGAAAACCGCTAGTCGTAGGCACTACTATTTGGTTTCAAAAACGAATCTTGACCTTATTCGCTTACGGGTACTGCTTCTACGAACTTTGTCCCATTCCTCGAAGCCTCTAATTAGGGGCTGATCGGTCCGTAGTTACCTAACTGAGCACATGCGACAGTAACCAGCGAACAAGCCCAAGTGTGGTTTTCACATATTCAAATAAATAAACAATTTAAGACATGCAGGCACTTCTTATCTATCCTTTTTCTGCACTATCTTTGCATTTAGGTAAATGGAACTCTAAAGCTTTATAGAAAAACTATGTCGCTTTTTTGGCTTCCTTCATCTCATGAATATCTTTACAGCTGTATGTTGGCCATGTTTTTGCTGCGGTAATTTTAGAAACTGTATAATTTTTAAAGTCTGATGTGTTATTTTCTTAAATTTTGTCGATTTTTGTTTTAAAGTATGTTTGAGACGTCCAATAGCAGTAAACATTTCATGATTTTACCAGATAAGTTAAGTATTTTATGAATTCCCATGAAGACTAATAATCTTATCGGAGGGACCGAAGTTTTTAATCAATTAGAATCTTGAAAAACCGTTACACGTTTCCTTTAGCTAAAACTTTTACGCAGAGAAGAGAACAGTGAGCTAAATTGACAAAGACTGCATGGTTTTTAGTCGGTCAATACAGTGCTGATTTAAATTAACCGGACAAAACGCGTTAAACTTGAAATTTAAAACGCGTTTTTCTCAAATTGGGTTGAGTTTAGGTTAAAATTTATAGACAAATCTTGCTTAAATTTTTAGCAAAATTAATATGGTGTAATTTGTTTTGCGGAATTCGGGCCAAAAATTTTACCCCAAAAATGGGTCATTTTTTTTTTTAGTTAATCAAAAATTACGCCGGATAAACTCAGTCGATCACAGACATAATTATATCAAAGAGAGCGCCTTGCGTAGCCCAACAAACTTTAAGAAGGGTATATTCTCCAAAAAAATTGCAAACCGTTTAAAAATTGTTTTTAAATAAAAAGTTGGTCTTTTATATAGTAAAAACGACTTTTTTGTCAATCAAACAAAAATAAATTAACTTATACAATGTTTTGGAGAATATACCCTTCTTAAAGTTTGTTGGGCTACGTAAGGCGCTCTCTTTGATATAATTATGTCTGTGATCGACTGGGTAATTTCGGCGTAATTTTTTGATTAACTAAGAAAAACCAAAATGACCCATTTTTGGGGTAAAATTTTGGCCCGAATTCCGATAAACAAATTACACCATATTAATTCTGCTAAAAATTTAAGCAAGATTTGTCTATAAGTTTTGCACCTAAACTCAACCCAATTTGAGAAAAACGCGTTTTAAATTTCAAGTTTAAAACGTTTTGTCCGGTTAATTTAAATCAGCACTGTATTGAATTGATTGCTCTAAATTTGATATTTATTCTGTGAGATAATCGCAATTATTCAATGTTCAATTCTGATTGGCTTTCCATCTTCCGGTCCCTGCATCATAAGGGACTCCACCAATTAACGATACATGTTTTGTTTCAGGTCACATGTGTGTCGCAACAAGCGTCTAATGGAAGCTGCGGCTAATATCAGTGATAGTTAGTGCTATATTGTGTTTAACCAAGTTAAACATGGCTCTTTGCCATTCTATTTTTCATATCTGCTTAATAGGGAAAAAATCTCTGACTGTTTTTGTTTTCTGTTTTTGGTTTGAAATTAGGAAAAAAACAAGGAAAATAAAAGATTAATTAAATATGAAAAGTCATGATATTTGCAATCTGTCCCTGTTTTAGGCCAAAATTAAATTCATTGAATGTTTCTTTGGTACATGCTGTCAGTTAAGAAAACTAAATACAGCCGCCCTCCAAAAAGTATTTTTGCTCTTATATGTGGAAATTGTGGTTTTTCGTATTTAGTTGCTTTTAGTATTTTCCACTGCGGTTGGTTTAATAAATAAAATTAATAATCATAATAATTTGCATCTATAATTATCTATTAATACGATGGTTTCTATACAAATACAATATATTTAGGCAAGCGCGCTTCTTCGTGTGAGAAATTCATAGACTACGAAGTGCAGACACGAGCCAACATGTTCCCCACGAGTCAGTTCGGCCCCATCCTCCTCTCTCGTGCCTGTCTCTACTCGGCCAGGACACGACCCCACAACCACAGTCTCACCACTCGATTACAACACCTCATTCGTACAGGAAAGTCCATAGAGACATAGATATATATATATACAATACAATATACAATATACCAAATTTTATCATAATAAATTTAAAAAAATACTTAATTACCAAAAATTCAGCACATGACGTAGGAAAAAAAATTATCTTTAGATAGACCCTTTTTTTTTTTTTTATTTGCCCCCGGCCTGCTCAGTGCAGGACCAACCGTGGGGGAGGGGGAGATGTCATCCATTTTGCCGCAGCCGGTCCCACCTTGAGGAGGCGGATGACACTGGGACCCCTCCAGCCGTGACCGAAGCGGGATTCGAACGCATGACCCTCGTGTTAAGAGAGATGTGCCTAACCCACTTGACCACAAAGTTCCTTGATTGCAAAGTTCCCCGATAGACCCTTGTACTAATCTTGAAAAAATAGTCGTATATAGATAGATCCTTGATTAATCTTGAAAAAATAGTCATATATAAAAAAATTCGCGGGGAGGACGGCTCCAAACTAATTCGAAAAAAAATCGAATTTGAGCAAAAGACAATTTTGGTCAATTTTTCTGATTTTATGGATTAACTGTTCCTTAAAAACAGTAAACAAAACGGTATTGATTGCAAAGTTCCCCGTCAATATTTTAATTTTTTTGCAACTGGGTTAATAAACTCAGTTGCCTAAGCTGTCGTACTTTATAAGCTTTGGTAGCTGAGTTTTGAGACCGAAACCGTCCAAAAATGATTTAAAAAGGAAACATTTTTATTTGAAAGGAAAAAAACCGTAGAGGAGCCAAGATCTTTTTCAGTAGAGTTTTCACAGAGTTTCATGTTATATTGAAGTTATGAAACTGCGGAAAGCAGCTAAATGATTGTTGTCTGAAAAATCTAGAATAACTTTTGATATAACTTAACTGCTTATATTTTTGCAATGTATTATAAGTTTTTTAACAAAGTATTATAAACTACTTAGGGAAATATTGTATTTTATTGTGACCATATTGAACCAGAACCCATTGAGAAGATCTACCGCAAGTTCCTCCACATACACGTGGTTGCAAATGTGGATTCGGACCCAGAAATACAAACTGAAAAGGTACTTCAGAGTTCTCTTAGATTATATATATTTTTTCAATTAGCGAGCTTTTTTTCATTTATTTTAAATCATTTTCAGAAAAAAAAAAGCGAAATACTACGACATTTTTTGGATCGGGTCAGCAAAACTCTCTTAGTGTTCATTTGATGTAAAACCTTATTTTTTCAAAAATTTATCTGAAAAATATCAATTTTTTCGAGTTTGTGGTTTTAGTCCAATATCTGTCTGCTGATATTCGGTTTTTTTTTGCCAAATCATTCATTATATCTGGTATGCTCTTCAAGCTGTTTCGTTCCTAAGCTTGTGTTGTTTAAATTTTGATTCAAACTGTTTCTTCTATAATTACACAAGCAAAGCTTGTGTTATAGTATGAACGCTCTTTTTTTTCCAACCTAAGTCACAAATATTGTTGCGACAAGATTTGTTCATTTTGATCGATAACTAGCTATTAAGTACAGCCAATGCTAAGGATTTTAACACAGATTATTATATTACAAATAGCACTTTAGCTTCAAGGTATCATGGATCTGTAGCGTAGAGGTAGGGTAGGAGACTGGCAACGCAATAAGAGGGTTTGAACCTCGGCAGGGTGGGATGTTTTTGACGAACTTCTTCGTATACTAGTTAAAATGAATCCGCTCTGTAAATTGATGCATGTTAGTTGATATACATTTTTTCAATTTGACTGGTACTGCTAATGCGTCATAAATGGCTTGCGTCACTTAGCAAGTTTTTAGACTCATAATTGGCGTGTGTCACTTAAGAAATTTTGTAGACTCGAAGTTTTACTCATTCGGTTTTTCCCAGTAGCGTTATGTGTCATATTTTTGCTTGTGTATACGAAGTGCAACTTCGCCTTTCTGTTGAAAATTACTCTATGGTTTGTAGATTTACCAACTCTAAAAAAAAATTTTGTGACTTTTTTGGTTAAACGGGTTGATTTTCGATTTTTGTCAAGTGATTTTTTTCAGCTTAATTTTCAAAAAATTGACTTCTGTTTTTCTATGCAATATCTTGTACTGCAATGTTTTTAATGTATCGCAAGTGTTTCAGATCTCCGCTTCACCTCTGTGTCATTCATGAGCGTTTTTGAAGTGAGGTCTTGCTAGATGTTCGTTTTGTTAGTCTAACTTCAAAGAAATCAAAAAATTTCCGATTTCAGCTTTGGCTGTAACGCTCTTTGAGCTTGTTGCTCCGTCTTCGAAGATGAAAAGGAACTTTATACTCGCTTTTTTTTCTTTTACGCAGAATCATGTTCTGTAAAAAACGTCAGATTATATCAAATGATATATCATATCAAAGGACTTCTAGACGCAAGTTGAGTTGCATTAAGCAATTCGCAACAATTTACTCCAGTGACGAGAAAAATATGTTTTGAAGTTTTTGCTATGAACAGCGCCTGTCTCTGGTCAACTGGTCAATTTCAGCAAGTGAAGTGACTGAAATTTTGTTTTGCTAATCGAGTTTTTATGCTGCCATCAACTAGTTCCCTTCCCTCGCCGTCTCATCAACAAAAAAAAATTGCCGAAAATGTAATTTTACATTCTTAGCTTCTTTTAAAATTTATTACTTTAATGACTTTTTTTAATTTTAAAATATCTGCTAATTTTAGGAAAACTATAGATTTGAATCCCAAAGCTTTAATTTTACCAATTTTGCTGGTCTTGTTTCATTTTTGCTTCGATGACCGTTTCTAGGTGTGGTATACGGAGTACGTGTTGCTGTCTAATATCGGAGGCTGTCTCGGAATGTTCCTCGGAACTTCCGTTTACGAGTGTCTAATTTCTCTACTGCGAAGAGTATGGAGATATTATGTGGTGCTGGAGTTCAAGTTCAAAGGAAGTGAACCTATGAAAACAAAGAATTTGAGTGTGTAACTACAAACAATTCGAACCTTTCCAAGAAAAGTAGAGTCTGGAGCTGAAGATAGTGGATGAATGCTCCAAAAATACAAGAAAGTTGCCTGTCTATGAACATTTGATGAATTGAATCGTCTCGTCACCTTAAAACAATTGATTGAGAAAACACAAGTTGCAAATGATAACATCTATAAATTCCTAACCGGCCTGAGTCTAATTTTGCATCATGTGATAGTTTTTTAAAATTATGTAGAGCATTTTTTCTTGTTCTGTTATTTTTTTTTAGATAATGACAACAATGTAATTGTAAGTTCCATGAATTGATTGAAAGTTTCAAAGAGTAAATCGGTTGCATTGTAAACTATTTAACATGTTAGTCATTATCATGTGGTTTGACACCATGATAACTGTTGTTTCGTTGGATTGTCCAAGTGAACTAAAGCTACCTCCTGGCTGATCTCCGTACTCAAGAAAACAAATTTGGTTGACCGTAGCTCGGTCATAATTCTTAAACTATTTATCTGAGATGGTACAGGCTTTAAAATTAGTCATGGTGCGTTCATTCGGCTTAGTGAAAAGCTTGTGCGGTAGCCTAAAGTAGCTGTAAAATAAAAAAAAAATCTTCCTTTTTCGGAAAAACAATAAATATAAACAAGACAAAAAGCCTTGAATGTTCCAACTGCGCCTTAAATAGTAGTTAGTAAAAAAGCCAGACTGATTTCAAGGTTTATAGAGCAATGTTTGCAAAGAAATATTGATGAATTATCAAAAAAAATTTAAAATTTTTTTTGAGCTTTTTTAAAATCATTGAATCACACCATATAATGGAAAACCTGATGAATTTACCTCCTTGCAACTCAAAATTTATGACAAAAAGCCTGATTTAACCAATTTGGAACGATTTCTAGGTGGATTAAACTTCCGATTAAGCGTTAATAGCGCGAAATATTGCGCATTGATTGTCCCAAATTGGCAATCTTTAAACCCCATTACTTTACAAAAAATATCAGAGGTGAAATTTTAAATATTCTTTTTAAGTTTGAGCTGAAGACAACGATATATTTCGATTTTAATAGAAATACTAGTTAAAAAGATGAAATTTGTCTAGAGAAAAAAAAACTACTTGAGCACAAATCTTCCGTCACTTTCTTTGAAAATCAGATCAAAACACAAAAAACCCTTAAGGTCAAAATCCAACGCCAAATGTAACAAATCCCTGAAAGTTCCGACTGCCTTTTAAGGTCTATGGAGTAATAATAAGATACAAAAATTAAATGTAAAAAATAAAAAGAATTTTTTTAATTGAGATTTTTAGTAGAAATCGTCTCCACACCTTCCATATAAAGTACTAAGAGATAGATTTTGCTCCTAGCAACAATTCAATTTTGTCAAATAAGCTTCTTTCTCTCAATTTGGAAACGAGTATTAAGACGAATTAAATCTCCACTTACGCATTAATAGCGCGAAATATATCGCGCGTTAAAGGTCCCAAATTGGCAATCTTTAAACACCCATAACTTTGCAAAAAAGTTTCACAGGTAAAATATCTTTTCAATTTTAGGATCAAAACAGCAATGTTTTTTGAATGTTATTTAAAAATTCTCCGTCAAAAATGGCTAGTTAAAAAGTCGACTTTCGTCTAAAGAAAAAACCAACCCGAGCTTAATTATTCCGTAACTTTCGTTACGAAATTCGGAACACTAATTTTAGTAGTAAAAAAACTAGCATGGCCGAATAGATTGCTCTAATTCAATTTGAAACAACTTTTTTAAAATCGTAACAACTCGTAAAAATAAGTACAGAGCATGGTAAAATTGGAATTTTCCAAACTCCCAGAACTTCAAAAAACAATCAAAGATTGTTTTTTTTCTTCTACATGTGAACACCGAGAGTCGATATCTTCAATGCAGTGTTATTTTTTGTGTAAAACGTATTTTGACGGCCAAAAATTGAATTAAAACAAAACACCACTCATATCATAAAAATTTTTGGAACCAAACTTAATCTCTGCAAAATTCGAAACCAAAACTTTAAGTTCGTCTATTGTTGCACATTATAAAAAATCAAAACTATTCAAATATCCGATTTTTCTACTAATTCAATGAAAATGTAAAAAAATTACAATTCTTAACAAAAGTCATTTTAAAGTATTCAGTTCCGAAGTACTGGTGAAAACAATTATCGAAGTAACGCTCCTCTTAAGCGAAGAAGTTAAAGATAGTTTAAAAAATTCTGCTTTTTCAGATTTGTTCTCACCTGGCTGTTCTAATTGAGGTCCGAGAGAGCCAATCAGTACTATTCAGAGAGAGCCAATCTGTTGAGGCAATCTTTAGAAACGCAAAGCTAAAAGAAATTTTAAAGATAGAAAATCAGGGGCGGATTTAAAGGGGGCGGAAGCTCCTCGTTCTCTCAGAGATTCAATCCCATGCCGACCCCAAAACGTCCCCCTTTATACTACTTTGAGATATCCCTTTTTGGCGGGCTGACCCCAAAATTTTTCTAAAGGCGACTTCGGCGCCTAAATATACTAGTTTTGAGGAGGGAGCGTGGCTCAGAAATTTTGGTCAAAATGGGGTTCTTTATAGTGACTTATGAGAGCTCAGAAAATCAACTTGGTCGACCGAAATTTTCGAATTTTTTTGAAAATCCGCCCCACCTCGAGAACATTCTTGATCCGCCCCTGTAGAAAACTATATCCTATTTGAATTTAATGAATCCAACAGATTCTAATTAGGTAGAACTGGATCAGTGATAGGGCATAATTTTATTTACAAAAATTCGAGTAAAATCAGTTAATTTTTGATTTTTTTTTCAAATATTGCCTATAATTTTAGATTTTGCAAAATTTGCTTCATTCTACTGTATAGACTTAAAAATGGTGGGTTAGTGTTATTTTAAGGGTTATTCGAGCGTGACAAACTGTACGTTTCAACTTGGTCAGGAAACTTTTTTTGGTGAAAGTATAACAAAAACTATATTTGATGTTACTCTGAATCAGTACTGATTTATCAAATTTTGAAAGATGCTATAATTACACGTACAGATTCATATTGCAGCAAATCCAGTACTGTTGCATCGGTTTCATTTTGGTAAAGTAAAGTTATGTACCATAATTTTTCCTGCGTCACTTAAGCTTTCATGGAAAATAAATCTGATTTTACCATGGTGAAAGTCTCTGAATGTTCCAGCTATCCCGTAAAAATTTTGATCAAATTTTTAATTGGTCATGTTTTCAAAACAATTACTATTTCTTTTTTTTAAATTTTTCATCCCATATGCGATGCTAATAGCAACGTGATTGATTTTACGCCCTGCGAAACAATTTCAATCAGTTAGCTTGCTTTCAGTTAAATTGAATTTTTTTTCGAACCATCATTAAATTCACGAGTTGGCCATTCAGCACTATAAAACTTTGAAACCAAGCACACCCAGAGTTATCCCGCACTATGAAATTGTTCCAAATTGAATTCAGGCAAACTTATGTGTCTTAATAGTTTCCAATACGACTCAAATTTTAACACTTAGAGTTTGATATTACGAGCCTTAAGCCAGACAATGCTGCTCGTATCAAGGCAGAGCGCTGATTATTCTGACTACTTTTTTTATTGGTCTCGAATCGTTTTTTTTGTATTTGAAATATTGACAAACTACAAATTTTAGGCTGATTAAATCAAACTTATGCGTATTGAAACAAACTATCAAATCATTATTCCAGCAGCACAGCCCAAAGCCGGAATTTAGCCAAAACCAAGCATACTCGCTTGGCAATCACAAGGTTTCCGGATCGATGCCCATACCCAGTTAACTTTTCCTAAATTTGGTCGGAATAAAAAATAACCACCACTGGCCTATACTTTCCTCAGTTTCTTCGAAAGTCGGAACAATAATTCAGACAGTCGGAATATTCAAGGCTTTGTCTTGATACGGGCAGTCTTGCTCAATATCTTTCAGATTGCACAAAAGAAAAGTACGAAAATTGCAGTTTTAAGAACAAGGCATTACTTCTAAAATTCGAAAAAAGATTTATTCACAGTAATTATTGATATAAATATTAGTACACAAAGTATGGAATGAGAAGTTCTAGCCAAAGTTTGAACCGCTTGTCGCCCAAATTTCATGAACATCAACACAGCTATATCTGTCTGATTTTTATAGCAGCTCTGCTTAACTTCAGAGCTAGGCGACTTCAATCCTGGAGCTTCAATTATGCGAAAAATGTTCTTCTTTTTTGACGACCTTGCTGTTCAGACAAAAAGCGAGAAGCGTAAGTTTTTAATGAGTAAGTTTCAACTGCTTACCCAAAGATAATTACTATTAGTTTGTAGTAATTTGTTAGACTGCTGCCATTGATGGACCAGCTGTGATCAAAATTTGTATATTTTGGATTAGATTTTGTACCGCTTGACGAATTTCTCGTTTTTGCTTGTAGTTAGTCACAGTTTTGCTATCGGTAATCGATAGCTGAATTACCAACAGTTTTGTAAGCTTTTTGACAGTATCGTTAAACGTGCTCATAACTCGACCTCATAACATGCTGTTCAAATTTAAGTCAATTAGTAATAAGAGAAAATAAAAACAGCTTTGAGGTGGCTTTGGTCGGTTTTACTATAATGGTCGGCTTTTATAACATCAACTTATATGATTTGATTTAAAAACTCATATACAAAACGTACTATTTGACCATATGATAAAAAAATTCATGAAAAAGTAATTTTGATTAAATGTATCGCAGCACAAAATATTTAGTGAATATGTTATGTCTAGTTTTCACGCCAGTCAGATAAATTTACGGTCAAAGTATTTTATAATTCTATAATGGGTAAGCTATGGGATCTTATAGTGACGCCAAAGAGTATTTTTTTTAAATTTTCTAGTGACAAAAAACTGTCCAAAAGTAAAACACACTTGAGATCCATTCGACTAAAGTGTGTTCACTCAGAACAAAAAAAGCGTACACTTATAAGAAGTTGTTTGATTAAAATTTATATACCTGGCGGAGAAAAAATAAAATCAAGCATTTACTTTCAAAGCCTTCAGTTTTGATTTTAATCACAGCAAAACATATCAAAAATTTGTATTCTCAAATTTCTTACATGTTCATAACATGTTGCTTCTAACAATATTCGTTAAAATTAATCTTAAAACTTAAGTTTCTGGCGCGATCGAGATACTTTACCTTTCGTAAAAATCCGTTCTCGAATAAAGTTGAATCTAAACGGAAAATTGGAATTTTAATTGAAAAATGAGCAGCATTTTTTCATCTTTTTCATCGAATAAATCCAAATCATCGACTAATACGACGAATACAACAACACAAAGAGGATCGAAAGGCGCCGTAATTACGCCGGCCAAACCTCTATCTACAAACAATTCGACAATTAACACGACAAAAACGGCTTCTGCGGCCAAAACGAGTGCCGAAGCCACGACTCCGAAGAGTCTCGGGAGTCCGACTGGCGAGAGGCCGCCAGCAGCAGCCAAAGTTGCCCGGTCGAATTCGAATAGCGAGTCTAATGGAGGGAGAGGGGGCTACAAAATGAATGGACGGGTGCTGAAACCAGCCCAACTTGCAGTTTACCAAGAAGCTTTTAATTTGTTCGATAAGGTAAACATGAATTCACACACGGCAAAAACAATAATCAGAAAAGCGTTTTTTAAAAAAAGATGATTAAACTAATTTGAAAGTGACCGAAATTTCATTTCTCTGATTCATTTCTCATTTTTTGTATTGGGTCTTAAGTTTTCGTTTGCTCCATATTGTTTTAATTAATAATGACTGTTGAAAGTTGAGCCAGTTAATTTATGTTGCAAAACTATAGTTAGCGCTTATTTGTCGCAATGAATTTGCAACAGATAAAGTTTGTCCATCTACGGTAAAAGCAATATCTCAATTTTTTTGCCGATTTACAGTAGCTGATTTACAGTACCATTTGGCCCGAAGAAAATATTTTTTTAAATATTATTTGACATCCTGAACTTGTAGTTACCTTGAAAGAGTATTCCCAATATATAGATTCAATATTGAAGAAAACGCGGAAAATTTATGCTTGAGGTTTTTTTATTCAGTCAATTTATGACTTGTTAATTAAGCATTTTTGGCAAATTTTTTACCATCTAAAAATATTGTTGTCTGCTGCTCAGACTTAAAAAATATTTGACCCGTAACTATTAATTTCAAAGTTATGGGGGTTTAAAAATTGTTAATTCGTTCAATTTGGGATAATTAACAAGCAATATAATAAATTTTTTTCAAGAAGCGTAAGCGGCGGATTAATGTCTTCGAAATTGAACTGAGACCGACAAAATAACCTTTTTGTTCAGACTCTGAAAGAAAGTGAGGAATCTTTACACTTGGCTTGGTTTTTTATTCAGTACATTTTTGACGTTTCAATTAACCGTTCCTGACGGAAGTTTTTCTATCATCCAAAAAGTATTTTTGTCCGAAGTTAGTATTTTTGATGTAATTTTTAAAAATAATAATATAATAACTGTGACCATTATTTGTTAAGCTAAGGGGGTTTAAAGATTGCCAATACGGCCAATTCGGGACAACTAACGGGCAATATATTGCGTAAGCGGCAGATAAATGCGTTTTACATTAATATGCGACCAGCAATTTAGTCTCATTAAATTAATGCGAGACTTTCAATACACGCTTTTGACACATCTGTTTAAAGCGATTTGGATAAATTAACTCAAATCCATTAGGTTTGGACTCAATACTTAGCTAGACTGAATTTCCGCTCGCTCTACCCGCTAATAAAAATATATCACTGATTAGTTGACAAAACTGTCTAAAATAGTGCATTTAAACCCCCATAATTTAACAAAAAATGATCACAGTGCAATACTATTTACATTATGCCTCCCAATTTACAGATACTGGCAGCAACAAATTTGTTTTCGCGTGTTAGCGGTTTCAAACTACCCTGCTGTACTGCACAAGTTACAAAGTTCTTGCAAATCTTCCACTTCCAAAATCAAACTGAAGAAAAAAATGCTTGTATCTTGCACGTAAAATTCTGGCGTTTGGTACAAAAGTTTTGCAAGATTGTTGAAAGATGAATGGAAAATCTTGCTCGAAAGTCTTGCTTTATAAGAGTCTGGCAAAATGAATCTAAAATATTGCTTAATTGTTGCGTTGATAAAGAATCTTGCAAGATGCATGCAAAATCTGATTTGTTTTTGCGTGTGAAAAGCATATCTTGCAAAAAAAATTGCATAATTTTGCAAGAGTTTTAAAAGATGATTGAGAAATCTAGAAAATCAATTGGAGAATTTTGATTAACTTTTGGAAAATAAATACAAACTTAGCAAGAAATTTTTCATCTGAATGCAATTTTTGCAAGAATTTTGCAAGAATAATGTATTTTCTCGCAAGATTTCTAGAACTTTGTATTCCGAGAACACTGGGATACAATGCGCTAATGATGAAAAAGAGGTCCATTCTAACCTAAGTTAATTGCTCGAGGGTAAACCAACATTACCCAGCCCAAAAAAACGAAGCAACTGCATATAATTCCTAATCAGGGGGGCAACATCGGTTCTTGTAAAGTGCTGAGCAGCTCGTTTGTTGCCCGCACTCAGTAAAAAGAGAAAATAATATATTATAATGGATTTTTATTGTGAGTCTCAGTCAACATGTTATCATTATATTGGATTATAAATTGTTTCAACATCTAAAACTGGCGCTTATAATCAATTATAATTTTTGCTAAAAGTACGATTATAATTATAATATAATCGATTATTTTCCCTTTTTACTGAGTGCGGGTGGTTCTTTCAATGGATAAATTGTTTGTTTCACCATAAGGGTTAGTTACTAGTTTCTTAGTTTTTCCAACATCATTAATTATCAGAAATCTTTATTGGTTTAAAAATTGACTCATAAACCAAAACCACTAAGTTTCTTTTCTGTTGTCATAACATCTTTTTTCTACTACAGGACGGAGAAGGTAAGATCAGCCCGCGTAAGTTGGGGTCTGTGATGAGACGCATGGGTCTGAACCCCTCGGACGCCGAATTAGCTGACATGATCAATGAAGTGAGCATACACAATCATTTCTTCCATCTTTCAATTCGGATCTTGTTGACTACCCCCCCCCCCCCCCTGTTGTTCCTTTGTAAGCATTGTACATCAACTATAGAGAACTAAAAGATTGATTGAACATGTTCGACCTTTTCATTCCTTGTAGCGAAACCCCCTTGAAATGGGTTGAAAGAGGCGTAATGTGACAACTCACTACAAAAGACAACTCGCAATTCTTATAGATAACGACAACTCGAAATTAATTTTAAAGAAAATAATTTATGTTATTTTCAAAATAGTTGACACCGAAAGTCGTGACAACTGGTAGCGAAATATTTGACAAGATCATTCAATCTTAAATTAACTAAATGCCATATTTTTTGAAAAGTTCCCTGTTTTTGCAATAATTAGCGAAATGAACAATGCTGAAACAGGACATAGCTTTTTCAAGGGGCGGATTTAGGGAGATGGGCGGATCGCCCCTGTCCCAGGGGATTCGAACCCCTGCCGACCCAAAGCCCACCCCCTTCGTAATATTTTGAAATATCCATTTTTGATTACCCTAAAAATTTTCAAAAGGCGCGCCAAAATGAGGGGCAACGCGCGTCAAAAATACCGCAATTTTTTGGTCAAAACTTTTCAAAAAATGCTTAAAAACACTTGTTTGGGCCGGTTTTTTTCATCAAAATTTTGCATGCGACGCAGAAAATTTGGCCGAAACAGGGTCGTTTTAGTGTTTTGGGAGAGCTCGGAGAATCAATCCTAGATCCGCCCCGAATCATAGAGCCTCTGCGAGCCTTTCATAGATTTTCTCGAGGGATGGGCGGCTTTTCAAAACATTTTCGAAAATTTTTGCGACCGCTTTTTTAGGTCGACCAAATTAAATTGATTTTCCAAGCATTCCCAAAACAGTATAAAGACCCTATTGTAAAAAAAATGGTAAAAAAATCGTTTTTCGGCACTTTTTCAAAAAAAAAAATTGACCAAAAAGCGCGCTCTCCCCTTCAAATTTATTACATTGGCAATATTATTAAAATAGATTTAGAATCCAGGAAAAGAAGAAGCCCCCCCCCCCCTAAACGCACCCCTGCGTGTATCTCTTAGTTTTTTGAAGACTCAGTGGCAGATCTAGGGTTTTCTCGAGGTGGGTTGCGGATTTTTTTTTAGCTTGACCAAATTGATTTTCTGAGCTCTCTTAAATCATTTTAATGACCCTATTTTGACCGAATGTTCTGCGCCGCAGCCAAATTTTTGAAAAAAGGCCAAAAAAGCCGCTTTTAGGCACTTTTTACAAAGTTTTGTCTTTAAATTCGCCTTTTTCCGGCGCGCTCCCCCCTCCCCCTGAAAACTAATAACTATTGGCCAGGGGTCGGATCTCTGAAAAAAACCTTCACCCTCTTTGCCCCACCCGCCCCTTCTAAATTCGCCCCTGCAAAAAACTATGAAAAAAACTTTTTCATCAAATTTGTGATTTTGACTAATAGGTTGACATCAACAAGAACGGCACGATAGAATTCTTTGAGTTCCTGGACATGTTGTCGAGTAAGGTACTGAACGAACCCTATGCCGAGTTCAAAGCAGCCTTCGAACTTTTCGACAAGGACGGAAACGGATACATCGACAAGGAAGAACTGAGGCAAGGCTATATTTTGTGACTTGATTTGCATGGTTTTTTCACTTTCTCTTTTTTTTAAAATCAAGCTCAAGAGGATAAGGGTCCGCAGAAAAGATAAATATTACGGAGGTATTCACAACAAATTGACAGGGGAACTAACAACTAAATGCACTCTCATAATGCTTGCTTAAAGTTATGGAATTTTGTTAGATTTAAACAAAGTTAGCGTTTTTTTTCTTGAAGTTAGCGTTTTTTGTGACGCCAATGATAAACTGTTCAAATCAATAACATTAATGGCATGGAAAAAGCCCAACGGTTATAGCCGCAATCGGATTTTTAACGGTTGCAGGATGGTCTATCCCATTCTAATATACTCTATACCATTCTACCCTATGCCATTCTACCCCATGTCATTCTACCCTTTATACCAATTTATCTTCTGCCAATCTACCCTTCGCCTAATTTAAGAGTCAAATCTAAATCTTGAGTCAAATATGATATTCTTTTTTCAATAAATAACAGAATTGGTGTTTGATTTGGTGAGAATCGATTTGGTGTTCTAATTTTTTAACGACATTCAAATTAACACCATACATTTCATCACGCAGACATTTCAATCCTCAACAATTTATATCCCGGACGAAAAAAATCATTTCATCAAGTCATTTCTTTTTACATTTTACAATTAAATCCTACACAACTTTTCTAATTTAACACCGAAATGATAAAAAACTAAAACAAATTAGTATAACATGAACATATTTATTTTGTTCCAACTATCGAGGAAAGTGACGGAACGTTTGTGCAGGATTGGTTTTTCCCCAGACAAATTTCTACTTTCTAACAAGCAAATTTGGACAATTTTTTTTGTATCACCCAAAAAGAATAGTTGTCTTGAGCTGAAAACTGAAAAGTTTTTTGATTATTTTTCGTATAGTTATGGGGAATTAAAGATTGCCAGTTTGGACTACTTGGGACAATTAAAGCGCGATATATTTCTCTCATAGCAATCCTTCCAAATTGGACTGCGACATATCCCCCTTTTTTAATCACAAATCGTGTGGGAGACTTTCAAAACACTCAAAAAATGTTCGGATTATCTTTTTTTTTTTTTCAAAAAATTGATGAAAAGTTTAGAGTGAACACTAATCCGTAGAAGTTAAAAAGCAGTCGGAAGATTCGCGGCTCTGCTCTGCTGCGAGCAGTTTTGTTATTCCGACTATCGAAGAAAATGATGAATATATACGCCAGAAGTAGTTTTTTTAATTTCAGACCAATAATACAAAAATTGACAGCGTATAAATCCTCATTTTGTTTGCGAATTCCACTTTCATTTGCGGATTCCATTTACATTTTGCAGATTCGACTTATATTTTGCGGAATCCAGTTATAGCTGCGGAATCCAGAACAACTAGCTATATTTGCTTGTTGCGGAATGTCCCGACAAAATTTACGTTACAGGTATTGTACGCGGAATCCACGAAAGTTTTGTAGGTGGAATCCATTTACATTTTGGAACATGTTTAAAGACTTGTATATGGAATCCAGGAACATACAGACACAAAATTGTGCGCCTACCCAGTGCACAGTTTGGCCTCGTAATGTACTTTCAATATTCGAACTTTTTATGCGTAGCAATTTATCTGCTCTCGTACTCGCTCCAAATTCGATTGAGGCCAACTGTAATTTGTCAAAGAAATTGTGCTCAAATGTTAGCTCTTGCATTTGATATTGGAAGTACAAAATTTACAGTTTATCAAAAAAAATTGAACAAAATTTTTTTGAGATCAGTTAAGAAGCAGTCGGAACATTCAGGGCTTTGCCCGTAATATACGTGCAGTCTTGTTTTCTCTTATACAGTCGTGTTTGTTTCCTTTTATAATGCGGTGATTAATCAACAGTAGCCATCGCATTCGCACCGACGTGTCGTGAGCTTGTCAATAGAGAAGGACGTTATATGAAAATCAGAGCCGATTTCAGCGCCCACCGGCAACCTTTAAACAAGAGTAGTTAAATTGTAGTAGTTTAACTGCTAAAGCATAAATTGCTAAAGCATTAAAATATTAGGAGTGAAACTGTACTGTATTAAAATGACGTAAAAAGGTGAGAGCGATTAGAATTAACTGGCTGATTTCAAGTTCTTTGACCTACAAATTAGAGACAGAGAAAAAACAAATACCAAAACAAAATCATTTCAAATTTATTTTTTAAACTTTTGTATTCGGAGCTTTTTGTGTTACTTGGCGAAAATCTGGCATTTAGGGCTAGTTTTAAAGATTGAAGATAAGTGTTTAATTTTAGGATAAATTGATATATTAATATTAGAAATTAATTGAGTGTTTTTTTTGTTCACAATAGGGCTGGTCTGAAGAGCATAGACGAAGAGTTGGGTGACCAGGACATCGACCTAATTTGGAGACATGCGGACAATAATAAGGACGGATGGATTTGCTTCGAGGAGTTCTTACGCATGATGACACTCTAGAAATGGGGGCGAAAAAACAATGCAAATAAAACAGAATGAACTCTTAATTTTTTCTGCGTAAACACAATCATATTCTATCTCTCATATTCACTTACTATGCTGCAATTATTAAGCTTATGCTGAATTTGTAACCCGTTTTTTGACATTTTAAACTTTTCAATGCATTTGACGGCGTTACTGGTAAAAAAAAATACTATTTCACGTAAAACAAGATTTTGACTTTTTACTATGATGAAGAAGAATGTACAGAATATGATTGATCCAAATTAGTGAGTGTTTCAATTCCAAGTAGCGGTTGATTTTAGTTGTTTTATATAATAGAAAAATTTAAAATTTACCATTCCTTTTTGCTCCAACTTACGAAAAAAAGTCACCTAAAAATTCGTATATGGGATGCTTTTTCTTCTCCAATTAAACTTCTAACTAACAGTTTTTCGCAATTTTTCAGAGCATGAATGACGGACGGATGGTTGTTAGGAAAATCAGCTTGTTTTTACTATTAAGCAATATAAACTAATGCTTTTGAGCAAAAGATTCGTAAATTTGAAATTTACTGAATAATTTCGATTGCAGTGGTTGCAGTAATTGTTTTTTCAGTTTTGGTAAATAGCAGAAAAGTTTTTTTGATAGTTAATCGAACTTGTCAACAAAATGTGCATGTCAGCCTTGCTCCGGTTCCGGTAATCAGGTCATAAAACAAAAGTGCCAAACAAAATATTTACTAATGAGAGGAATGCACAAGACTGAAACAAGAATGCGTGAATGTTCCGACTGCATTTTAATTTCTATGGAGTAACTCAAATTAAACTAATTAATGAAATTTTTCAACAAAAAAAATTAAATTCGTTAAAATTCCCACATTGCCCAAAATTTCATTTTTTAAACCCCCATCACTTTACAAAAAATGGCCGGGGTTGAAATACCTTTTGTAAATTGTGCAAAAAATAAAAATACCTGTGAAATGACTTTTAAAATTTCCGTCATAAATTGCAAGTTAAAAAAATGAAATTTTTCTGGAAAAAAACACCGGCGCACAAATTTTTTGCCATTTTCTTCAAAAATTGTCGTAAGAAAAAGTACCGTAATAAGTGGTGGTTTTTCATAGATCCTCTGCGAATCGTAGAAACCATAAAAAAAAAGTAAAAAGTAAAAGAAACGCCCCAAACTTGAATATTTTGCACTTTCTGCGAAAGTCGGAACAAAAAATTGAGCCTTTTTCTCAATAATTTGAGAGCTGCAATTAACTTTTGGGAATTTTCATACGACATATATAAAGAGAAGATTGACTTTGACTGGATCAAAAGCTTTTTGACCACAGTTTAAAAATTTTCAACTAACAAAAGAGGAAAGATTTGCATGAAGTGATTTGAAAAATCATAATTTCGTATACTTATGAAGGCCTGAAAATTGTATTGCAACGTATTGCGACGAAAAACCGGCTTTTTGATACTACCGCGACCAGAAATGCTTATTTTCTGTTCTTCGTTTCTTACAGGATGGAATATTATATTAATTGTTATTACAGCTTAAGGCGATAAAATTTTTGATCTTCGAAAAAAAAGTTGTAATTTCTCTTGTATGAACAAAAATAATAGTTTTCAGGTTGTTACAAAATAGATGCTCACGAAATAAACTTAACCAATGTTTTTTATTACTTGCCATTAAAACTAAAGGCTAAAAAAGCTTTCAGATAAAGGCATTAGTTGTCTAGTCTTGAAAAAGACTGCATTTCAGATTTCAAAAAAGTAACCTGCCCAACATATCTGGCTCTATAGTTATTATTGTTCCGGCTTTCGAAGAAGTGGGCGGACTATTTGTGCTCGGGGTTGGTTTCTCCCTGACAAATTCGGGTTTAATAACCAGAATTTTTGACAGGATTTTTTTATACTATTCAATGAGTATTGTTGCCCTGAGCTCAAATATAGAAAGATATTTCACCTGTAATTGTTTTTAATAAGTTTATGGGGGATTAAACATCGCCAATTTGGCCAGTTTGCGACAATTAACGCGCGATAAATTTTGTGCTATTTATGAGTAAGCGGAGCTTTATTCCGTCCTGGAAATTGTTCCAATTTGATTAAGGCATGCTATTTGATTGATATAATACTTTGCTATATGCTGAAATATGTCACTTTGCACTTCACATATCTTGCGGGAGATTGTTTTAAGAAAAATCTCAAATTTTTTTTTGTTTTGTTTGGAAGTTTTCATTCATTTTATTTAAATTTAAAGCTATCACTATTGACCTTAAAAGACATGGAGACATTCAAGGCCTCGATTTGATACAAACAATTTTATTTTTCTTGAAAATTAGAAAAAAGTAGAAGTTATACAGAAATGATAAATTGTTTTTTTTACAGCGCCAAACCATAAAAAACTTGACAGCTATTCAATTTCAGTTCAAAACTTTTTGTTGTTGAAAATTTTTTGTGGAGGCAAAAAAATTAACAACTCGTCAAAGTATAAATTTAATTTCCTTGTTTTTCCAAATGTCATCGCCCACACGCAATATAATTACGAAGTGATATATTTTGCGTCTGGAATTGTGTTAAAAGAAATAGCCCGTTTCAATTCAATTCTGAATGATTCGAAATGCCACTTCAATAGGACGAACTCTATCGCGCTGTCAGTATATCAAATCAAATTATAATTGTGTAACTAGTCTGAAACCCAATCCATCATTATTTTATAACTAATAAGAGATTATTTTTTTTATCTGTTATCCATTTTCGCAGAAAAAATACAGAATATTTGTTCTCGGGTTGTTTTTTTTTATCAAGACCAATTTAAATTTTCCAACGAGCCGTTTTTGACGAGATCTTATTATATCCTCTGAAAGGTGCTTTGTGATGCCTTGAGCTCAAATTAAAAAAAAATTTCACCTGCAACCATTTTTCGTATTATCGAACATCACTTCATAAACGTTAAAGGGCAGTCGTTCCATTCAAGGCAACGCCCTGATACGAGCAGTCTTGTTGGGTTTTAAGACTCGTTGTCGTCGTTTTTAACACCGGAAGTCGAGCGGTATTCAGTTGACTATATATTCAATTCTCAAAAATTCTTTTTCTACTTTGGAATTTCGAAAACAAAATGCTCAACTTGTGCCCATAGATTATTTATTACAATTATGGTTATGAGGTTGCGAACTTCTGAAAATTTAGCTTGTTCTAAATTTTATAAATGTTTCTGTCAATGTGATTAACACTGGCACAATTGACGCAAATTTATAAGGATTATGCATCACTCATTTTACGTCGAGAGCGCCAACTTTAATATTGTTCCGAAATTTGAAGAAATTGACGGAATGTTTGTACTCGGGTTGTTTTTGTCTTCAGACAAAATTCGAATTTTTAACTAGCCATTTTCAACATTTTTAAAATCATCTGATAGGTTTTGCCCTTCTGAGCTTAAATTTTAAAAATATATATTTCACCTCGATCATTTTTTCATAAATTTTTGGGAGTTTAAAGGTTGCAATTTTGACCTATTTGGGATAATTAATTCGCAATCAATTGTATAAATCGGGCAATAAGTTTTGATTACATTGTCGTTTATTTTTTTGTTCGTCTCGATCGGGTTTCTTCAATCGGGTCGAAAAAACTGTCCAATTTCTTCCTCCAAGTCTCTACAAGTTACATCAGTGTTAGTTCTTCTATAAATTTAGTTTCTTGCAAACAGGCGATTAGTCAAGGTTTGAAGGATTGTTCTACACAAACATTGTAATAGGCGTTTTTGGTTTTACTTTTTAAATCTAAAGCCATAAACAACCATATTTCTTGTTTTTGACGGAACACTTTAAAACTTGCGCATGATAAAATTAATGTTTAAGACTGTAAATGACATCAAACTGCAATTTTGTGATGCAGTTTCTTCAACCTTTGATAGCCTTAACTTATGTTTTTTTTCCATTTTTTGTTTGTCATAGCAGTAAAAAACGGAAAAGAATAATAAGGGCCAACGAAACTTGTGAATCAAAAAATTGTTTTGAATCAGTTAGGGCGTTTTTCTTGTTTTATTGAGGATTTTTTCCACCTAGGTTCAAATCAAGCTGTCACAAATATTCTTTATTTTTTGCTTTTGAGAAATTTAGTTTGAAATTTATGCTATATGATACATTTCAAAATTGTTATGCTAGTCGAACTTTATACTGTTTTCACATTGAGGCAATTAAATTTCTGCAGTTTTGATTCTAATTGAGTACAAAGGAACAAACTATAGTCCATGGTTCAAAGCGATGATTTTTTTATGTCCTTGAAATGAGAAGATTGGATAGAACTTTTGCATTGTCCAGATTTTTCTATCCTGTAGGTTGCGAATTAATTCGGCTCACACAGAAAGCTAATTTTATTAGTAGTATATTTCCAGAGGCAAAAATTATCAGTTTTGAAACCTTCTGTATATCTGTAAGTGAGCGCGAAAAAGAAATGAAAAAATAATGAAAAAATTGAAATGTCAAATTTATCATTAAAAAAATATAGCAGAAACGTTAAAAGGAAATAAAATCATATAGGGTTTTGTTTTTCAAAGAGCAATGTTCATCTAAGTCGAAAAAAATATATAGTCATGTTATCAAGTTTTTGTTTTTTATAAACCACAAGTATAATCACTAAGTTTATTTTTGGTATGCTAGCGCAAACTAATTTTTCTGGTTTTTTTTTAAATCGGTCGGAATCAGGGAAGAAGCATCAAGTTTTTAAGATTAAATGTTTGGAAGATCTTGATAATAGCAGGTCCTGGTTTTCCTGGAATTTCGTTAAAAATTTGAATGTGGCTATTAAGGTCTAAAGTTCTGGTCATTTTCCCAATTTCAGTTATAATTTATCGTATATTCAACTCATTGCCTTTCTTTAAAAAAAAAACGAAAACGACATTGTTTTTAATCATAGTTTTGGACTAATGGCAGTAGTTTCATTCTTTGGGTTTTTTCACACAAAACTTTGCTCCAAACTAACAGCTTTCAATTTTTCAACCAGATGAAGAAAATGAGATCATTATTTTCAGGGTTTCGAGTGTTGATTTCAAACTTTGCGGAAACTTCATCGTAAAAGAAGACGATTGAGCCTTTTCACGAACAAAAACGCCTTGCTAAAAAAAACATTTCAGGTGTAAGATGTTCATTAAAATTATGATTGGGCAAATTGATTAATTTCAGTCAATATTTTACTCGTTACTTTGGTAATACCGCTGAACATAAAAGCGAAGAAAATCTTTTTGTACTTTGTTTTTCTAAATGGGTCATATGCCCATCAATAAAAATCATAAAAATCATTCAGGTGTTGAAAAGTCCTCCTGTAAATGTCTTAACCGAAATCAGGAACGAACAAATCACCTGTAATTTCGAAAGCGTCTGAATGTTTATTTGATTTTTTTGACAATAAATTCAGAGTGAGCGCAAAAATCTGTCGATTAATGAAATACTGGCTATATGTTTAATTTTCAGGGTTCCTGGACTCTACCTATTCAAATATTTTTGCTGATTGAATTTTTCAAAAAGTAATTTCTTCAATTTAATAAACTATTCGCTTAACAAATCAACTGTTTAACAACGTTCTTGTTTCAAAAACCAAACAATCTCCATGATTGAATACTAGATCCTGGATACTTCTGTTACATTTTTATCTGGTTCTCAGTCTAAAATTTTAGTCTGACAGCTAACGACGAGACAAAGCGTTCAAGCACAACTTTGATCACTTCATAGCTTAAACTACTGATGGATGGTAAAGGTAAGACAGGAAAGTTTTTCTTAAGATTTACCCAACTTTTATATTTTACAAAAAGCTTTAATATTTTAAGGTGACTAAAATAATTCGATTTTTTGGATTTTTTTATTAATGCCTTCTTGTTAAAAACCAAAAATATTGCTTTATAGCATTATATTCGCTGTCGACTTAAATTCTGAATAAAATTTATTAAAAGTTCCCGATATCTATTTTTTTAGTTTAATAGTTTTTTTTTTTTAAATTATGAAACAGTTTCCAGTAAAAGCTTGGCTATGGGCGTATATCATTCAATTGGCTTCAAAAACAAGTTTTTTAGCAGCAACCACCATGTGATATAAAACTATTGTTTCCACTTTTTGAAAGCATGGCGCATATACGTGATCTATTTTCAACTCTTTCAGGTTTTTGACTCATCTCAGCAACAGCCTTGAACCCAGTTTTTTATCAAACAAAATGAATTGCTTGTGATAAAATTTTCAGCGAATTTCTAGCTGCAATTATTTTTCATGAAATCTATTCTCAGAAGATTTATTGCATGGAATTGGGGAGATACGTGTTGCGCGCTTGTCAGTATCGAGACACAAGTGGCTTGCAAAAACTTTGGTGGGTACTGTGACGTAGCATTGGAACGCGCAAAGCGCCCCTTGTCATGCTCGGGAGGAAAAATTTTCCCACGAGAACTAAATTGTCTGAAAATCAAAACATGACACATTTGGTCAGTTTTTCAGAAAGACCAAAGTTTTCGTAAGAAAAAACCAACATAAGAGTGGTTTTAGTTTACGGAGAACAGCCGTTGTGCCTCTTTATTGCAAATCAACTAGAACTTTTGAGTTTTTGCGGGACTAGAAGATAATGTCTCATCGTCACATGCATCGAGCAAGCATCATACTCAGCCTAAGACCAGCGGCCGTGCCTGGGAGGCGGAGAAATTAGCACGTCTTCGTCGTTGCACAAAACTCCAAATTTTTCGTCGTTGCACAAAACTCCAAATTAAAAAATTAAAGCATTAAATCAAAAAGTTAACAATTATAACCGGTTGTTGTGCAGTAGCACAAAAAGTTTTATCCACACGTGGGCCAATTTTATTTGCCCTAGTGACTATTTCTCACAAAATGAATGTTATTCGATTGTTTCAATAGCTCGAAATTACACTACGACGCCTTTTTGAAACAATTTTAATAACGCTCCATTCACAACTCAAAGACTATAATATGATAGAAAACTCGATCCGCTTTAAAAAACTTATCTGGTACCTGATTTTGCATGGGAAAAAAAGAAAACGAAAAAAGACTAAATACAAAATTGGTTGCTTTTGTTTTTTTCTTCTGATTAATTTAGTGCGAAAATAAACATAAGCTTAATTTACCTATGAAAGTAGAAAATAATCTGGACAAAAAATTATCAATCAATTTTTTGCTGCCCAATTTTTATCTTTCTAGATGAGATATTTCTTGCAATTATAAAAGTAGTTAGTTAATTTTGTGCTATTGAAAAAGTAGCATATTACACATGACCATTTTTTTACGAATAACGGTGTCAAAAGGAACCTTTTGTCCAAAAACTATATGCTAGTTTTTTCAGCTTAGAAGTTTACAGCTTTTTCAGATATTTTTGTAATTTGTCCAAAAAATTACAGGAACCAAAAAATTTCTCAAATTAAACATGGAAAAATTCGGACAAAACTAATGTTCCACCACAAAAAGCACGGTGAAATAAGGGTAGAGAGCTGACGTGTCTTGAAACTGAAGCGTTTCGAGGCCATGTCTTAAGATTTAAATGTAAGTTGTCAATTTGTATCTAAGTGCTTTGAACCTCAAAAAAAAAGTATTTTTCTGATAAGTTAACAAAAAACCAAACCTTTTAAACTTTTAATGTTGCTTGATGCAATACAATATTCGGTTTTGACATAGCATCAAAACTGTAGTTATTTGCACGATATTTAGAAGTTACGTAAGCCTATAAATTTTTTGTGTTGAAGTAGGCTTGTTCAGTTAGCCTTTTTTTAAAATGCATAAAATGGCAATTCCAAAATAAACCCCACAATACATTCAAGCAAAAACAGTTTAAGAACAAAATTGAAGCAAAACTTAAAAAAAAATCTTGATAATTTTCCTGATTGTCCCTGATATCATATGATGATTTCCAAATAATTTTCTCCTTTTTCAAAATTTTGAACCTTTTTTGAACTTTCCAGCATGATGATGATATCCAGCATCCAGCGGTAGAATCTCAGTGATATTTTGGATCAATTTATTTGATTGAATGTCCAGAACAAAAGTTCATTCTCGAAAGTCTTTGTTTCGGCGACAATTACAACAAAACTTCTCGTGTCAGAGCGAAGCCCTGAATGTTCTAATTTTCTTTTAAGGTTTATGGAGCAGTAATAAAATTTATAAAAAAAAATAAATTTAATAAAATAAAATGAAATTTTTTTTTCTAAAATTTGAAATTTTTTATGAAAATCATCTCACCACACGCCATCTAAAAAACAAAAGGATCGATTTCGCTCTTTGTAACAAATCAATTATGACAAATAAGCTTCGTTCAGCCAATTTGAAACAATTTTTAAGGCGGATTAAATCTCCACTTACGCGTTAATAGCACGAAATATATCGCGCGTTAATTGTCCCAAATTGGCCAAAACGATAATTTTAAAACCCCCATAACTTTACGTCAATGATCACAGGTGAATTTTTTTCAAATTTAAGCTCAAGACAAGAATATCTTTTGAATGAGACTTTATAAAATTCCGTCAAAAATGGCTAGTTAAGAAGCCGAAATTTGTCTGAAGAAGAAAAAACCCATCCCGAGCACAAATATTCCGTTACTTTTGTATCGAAAGTCGAAGCAAAAACTCCGGAAAAATTTTATTACCTGTTTTTTATTCTGGCCACAATTGCAATAATCTGGTTTACAATTTACAGTTTTCGGGATGTCTTTTGCGGATACTTGATCATTGAAAATTTTTGTATCTTATCGTAATGAGCATAATTTGAAGCCAAACTTTGTTAATGTTACGTGAAAAATAAACGAAACGCTCAAAATGAGAAAAACTGTAAAAGTTATTCCAAAACAAAGGATAATATGCCAAACTTTTTTCATTTTTAGAAAAAGCTTTAACTAGCTGTATAACTGTTTGAGGTCCGGTAATCAACCTGGTAAAGGAAATTCTACATCTTAAATTTAAAGTTTTATTCAAATTTCTTGGGTCGTAAGAGAAAAACGCAATGAAAAAATGTTGCAATTAGAGTCAGTTTTTTTAGCCTATTGAAACACTCAGCCAATGCACAGAAAGCAGATTCTATAACTGTATTACGCATTTGTTAAAAAGACAGACTAATTAAGTTTGGAAAAAGAGTCTTGCCAATTCAGAGTTTGGGGCCTTAATTGAAAGAAAAGAAAAGGATTCATTAAAATGTATAGTTCTAATTTTCTTATGAAAACGAGCAGCGAAAAAGCAAAGAAGTCAGTTAAAATCATTTTGTTCTCTTTTCTGTCCAATTATTTGACCAATATTGAGAAATTTTGCTCATTACAACCGTTGTATTCATTTCCAAATTATTAATTTCTTACGTTTGTATTTTTATTGATCTACCAAGAGCTTGGTTGGTTTCAAATTTCCTGTGCTACTAAAAAACGGAATAAGAAAATATTTAGAGTTCTTTCCTATTACATTTTAGCCCTCCACTTAAGAGAAGAATCTAAAACACAAAAATTTCCCTTTGATGAAAGGCCAAAAGTTTTCTTTGATTTCTAGCTGCTTAGTCATTTGTGGTCTGGTAAGCAGATTTAAGTCCTAATTTTTTTGTTCCGACTTTCGTAACAAAAGTAACGGAATATTTGGGCTCGGGTTGATTTTCTTTTCTTCGGACAAATTTCGACTTTTTAACCAGCCAGTTTTGACAAAATTTTCTTACATCATTCAAAAGGCATTGTTGTGCTGAGCTTAAATTTGAAAAAATATTTCACCTGTGATTTTTTAAAATTAAGTTATGGGTGTTTCAAGATAGTCATTTTGGCCAATTTGGGACAATTAACGCGCGACATAATTTGCGCTATTAACGTGTAAGCGGAGATTTAATCCGTCTTGGAAGTCGTTCCAAATTGGTTGAAAGAAACTTCTTTGCCATAATTGATTGGCTAGTAGGAGCGAAACTTATCACTTTGTACTATATATATATGTGGGGATGATGTTCACAAAAATCTCGAATTTTATTTTTTTTAAATTTCATTTCGTTTTAAATACATTCAATTTTTTCAGGTTATTATTGCTCCCTAGACCTTAAAAGGTAGTCGGAACATGCTTCACCCTGATTGGAGCAGTCTTTTTGATTCTAAGAGTTTTTTCAACTCCAAATCTAAATCAGATTTTGGAGAAGTTGATTCTTTCAATCTTCGAAAATATAAAAGTCGGATCTGATGGTGATCTCTATCAATGATCCAGAACTGCAAAATTTGTTCACTTTTGAATTTAGGAATACAGGTTGCTCAGAATTGTTCATATTTGATCTGTACTACAATTCTGCAATTCCAAATTTTAGTGTTTTGATACTGGAACAGTACTGATTGACTCTGCGACTTCAAGCCATGTACTCTGTTTAACTTATTTTAACTTGCGAGAGTAAGTGTATTGTAATCGCGGACAGACTTTTCCCGCAAGCAACTTTGGTTACAAAAGTTTCTCTATGATTGAACCTTCTAACTTCCAGGCCCTTTTCAATTGGTTTAGAATTCATGCTGTTGTCATTGCGCCCGAAATTTTTTGGGTGCAAGGAGAACATGGATTTTTTTGTTTTGTAAACATTTTCCTTTGTGGATACAAAAGATTTTTATTTGGCCCTGTGTTTTGTGAATAAGGAAACCCTGACTTAGGCTATTTTCCTTTTTCGCGTGAAAGTTTTATTTGGCATCGATAGTTTTGCTTTACGTTTTGATGCAATATTCATTTTTGTCAATACAATGTTAAACATTTATTTGAGTTCAAATAAGTTCAGGTTGGCTGAGGTATAAAAGCTGAGAGCTTTAAACCTCAACAACTCAAGTTTTTTTATGACAACATTTTCTTTTTTGTTTTCGGCTCAATGGGGTTTCTACCCATGAACCGAATTGTCTATTTCATTGCCGATTTAAAGCCAGTGATTGCAGTTCTTGGCAGTTTTTCTGAAAGTCGGTTTTGCATTAACCAAAAAAAAACATTTTTTCAATGTCTCGCTAACTTTTTTCTTCGATTTAGTTATTTGTATTCATTTTTTTCTAGCCTACAATGCTAAATAAACTCCGCCTCGCCTCTGTGTTCAAAAAATTTCCTTACGATACAAACAAGTTGATGCAAAATTTGGACCAATTTAATTAGTTATGGAGCTCTGTGCAATTAATTAGCCTATGAAAAGAAAAGCCGTTATGAAGTGCATAAAACTAATAGTTGTTAAAACGATGATCTCCGAACTTGTTCGAAGGACAACATGTAAAGTATTTATTAACTAACATTTTTCCAAATCAAACTCAGAGTTGCAATCCGAGAGGGGACCTCACACGGCATTTATTTGAGCCCTATTTAAAAACTGGGGTGGGTGTTCTTAACTTGGGGTGCTCAGAGGGGAAAATGTTAGCTTGATCCCGAAAAATGTTTGTTCAGACATTTTATGATACGTTGTGGTATTTTAGTCAGTTTTTGAACCACTGAAACATTTCAGGTCACTGTGCCACTTTATCGATTATTCCGTTTGGTAGCAAGGCATCGAAAAAAACTTAGTTCCTTTTTTTTCAAATGTAGAGAGGGTGACATGTTTATTTCATTGATAATAGTGGAGGGGTGAGAACAGTCAAAAGCATTAACCCACTTAGAAGACACCCTTTCTAATTTGAAAACCATCTTCAAATTTGTGTCACCTTTCAGATCCGAAGTGCTTTCATTCAGTTAATGCCTAAAGTGTCTTATTTTTAACCCTCTGCCATTTAGTCTTCTTCATTTCCATTAGCAATTTTGACTGCATTGGAACATCCCCAGTCTCAAAACTTCACAGTAATAAAATTATCTCCCCTTATTTCCAAACGCGGACACTTTAAAAGTCAAAAGTTAAAAGGGATACTAAAAATCAGACAGATAAGCTAAAAAAAGTGATATTTGCCACGCTATTTATAAACTTTATTATCTTTATTTTTGCCCAGCCCACGTGACAATAAACAAATTGTTTTTATTTTAGTGACTTTTTGTGGCTTGCTATAGATTTTCTAGCTCCAAATTTAGGAGTAAACCCAATTTTTGTTCACCTTTTTCTTGGACGCGTTTTGGTTCCTTTGTTGGGGATTATTGAATTGGACTTAGCGTTGTTGGCAGATTTTGTTTTTTGATTCTTTTGATCCCTTTTGAAGCCTTCCTTCCTCGTTCAGAGGATAATATCTTTTGATTCATCAAGTTTTAATAAAATTCAGAGCTGCTCATAAAAACCGATCAAAACCGCATATTTAGGGTGAGTTTATTTTGGTTTCGTAGAACATTAACCTTTTCCTTTTCCCCAACTAAAACCTGCTCAACGAAGTTATTTCAGTATAATAAACAGGCCTAATCATTCAGTTAGAACATCTGATATTTATACTTAACTTTGAAAAAACAATAATTTTATCATAAATTTTGTGCGTATATGCCGTTTGTGGGTGCTGGGCGGTGAAATTGCCATTTTATTGGCGTTGTTTAAAATTTACGATCTACTCGTTTTGACTCGTTTAGCGGTGCTCACCGTTTGTTTCGGCCGTGCTCGAGATATGTTTTGATTTTTTTTTCACTGGAGTGCCGACATTGTGCTCGACTTTGAAAGTCGAAATATAAAGTGATCACCTCGGCCCGGGAGGGTACTTTAATCATGTGGGAGTGAACGATGACACAAGTTTCCCTCTTTACAACCGTAGGGACTATTTGCCTTTTATATAACATGAAGTCAGCTTCTTCAGTGTTGTTACCTCATTAAAATGTATAGGGTTCAACTGTGGACTCATCTGTTTTTACTGGAATCACTAGACTGTAAAAATAACGATCCGGGTGTGACTTACTTTGCTTTAATGTTAGAAGAATTGCGCTCTTTTTGACCCCTCCTTTTTTATTTTTTCTTCAGGGTTCAAAAAACGCAAAAGCTTTTGTTGATGTGCATTAGAAAAAAAAACTACCGACTGAAACTATGAAACAGAAACACCACCCTAGAAAAGAAATGTTTTTAAGCAGTATAAATTGTCGACCACATGTGCAGATAAACGAACTAATCGAGAACTTGCATGAAAAAGACGAACACTGCGAGTCAAGAATCAGAAATGAAATCAATTGTGAGATTTGAACGCAAAATTTTTACATATTGGAAAAACTTTCGAAACTTTATTTAGGTTGATCCAGTTCGTCTTAAGTTTTTGCAATTGATAAAGTGTCCCTTTGTAACAGCTAAATCTACTTATTTACAATTGGTAAAAGAATAAAAAGTAAATAATGAGTTAATCTCAAAGTTGGAGCATTAAAAAGTGACACTGAAATTATCTCCGTCGGAGAAAATCAATACGTCAAGTTCAAGTATGAGGACCTGTTAAATAAATAGGATGCTATAGTAAAAGATAAAAATAACAAATCACAACAGCAATTTGAACATTTTGAAGTGTCAACACAAAATTAATTTTGAGGCGTGACTCCTTCAAAAAGAATTATATATTCACTTTTTGAGAAATCTCAGGGTAGTTTGGCCCTAATAACGGACAGAACAAAGAGCAGAAGCATTTGTAAATCAAGGTTTATTTGGTTAGATAACTAGTAGCGGATTTAGAGGGAGGTTGGACACCCCCTTTCAGGGATTCCACCCCTTGACTACCGTCCCCCCTTTGCTACTACTTTATGACCTCTATTTTTGGCTGGCTGGCCTTAAAAGTTTTTTGAAATAGCCTTTGGCGTCAATTTATACTGATTTTGAGGGCAGCTTGGGCCAGAAACCGAAATTTTGCGGTCAAAACTGTCCAAAAAGTGCCTAAAAATTCCTTTTTGAGCAGTTTTTTCGGAAAATTGGCCAAGTCAGAGTCTTTACTAGAACTCAGAAAAAGTCGCCCAAGAAAAAGTTGTTCTAAAATATCAACAAATTTTTTTGAAAATTTTCACTTTGCGCAAATACTATGCCCGCCACTGTAGATAACTTTGTTTCAATTGAGTACGCGACATTAATTTGTCACGTGTTCAGTTGTATTTTTATTCAGTCAAATTGTGTTGATCGAGTCAAAAAAATTTTTTAATTTGAAGTAATTGACCATTAAATATATTGACTCCTTGAGTTCAAATATAATAAGATATTTTTGATCCAATCATTCTTTGTTAAGTTCTGGGGGCTTGAAAAGTGCCAATTTGACCATATTTTGGGCTATGTTATGCGTGCTGTGAAATTGTCATTCAATATGTTTAAAATTTGGTGCGAGCTATTTAAGCGTGGCGAATTAACCAGCACTAAAAATTGTTCCAAACTGAATAGAGGCAAGATAATCAGTCGTATTACTTTCTCATTACTCAAACTTTTTTACTTGATGTTTGATGTTGTCAAAAATGTTTAGTTTGAGAGGCAGCGGATATACCAGCTTTGCCTTGATATACCAGCAGTGATGCTTCTCATCATAACAACTTTTTTTTTGGCAATTTGAAAAAAGTGCTCTTAGCTTTTAAAGTGATAAACAACGCAATTGCAATGCTTTGATCAAATTTTTGTTTGCGAAATAGGCTAAGCTATACCCAAAATTTTTGAAGAAATCTAAATGCAAAATTCATTTCTATTCTTGTTTCTAATGCTATATTCTAATGCTTGAATGAGCAAGTTTTAAAAAGACCGTTTGTCGTGGAGTGAAAACTTAAAAGTTTCATACTACATTCCAATTTTTTGTTTTTAAAAAACTATTGTCGATTTTTTGTTACAAAAACAGGGCGTTGATATGAGATCAAAAAAATTTAAAGTGATAACTTTTTTGTAACATTCAAGGTAGCCTTGAAAAGAAAAAAATCAGAGAGAAACGTTTTGTCTTCTGGAAGAATTTTTTGTCAATACTGGATCTCACAGTTTTTTGCTAAAAAATATTTAGAGAGTGAATCAGTTCAAACGCTTTTTTTCTCATTGCAATTTTGCAAATGCCCATTGAAGAGTATATTCCTGTTTCGATCAATGGAGTAGCTTATGGGTAAATTGATTGTTCTTTAAGGTTCTTTCAGGACGAAGATTTTTCACTCCTCTCCCGGTATTTAAGAATAAACGAATACCCATCCTATAGATTGATTGGACCCTTAGGCTTAGGTCTCAATCTTTGCTGACATATTCGAGAAATGAACATCGTTGAAATCGTTTTTGAAATTTTTCCTTTAAGTAGTTTAATAAATTATATGCTAAAAATCGAAATTATAGACACAAAATCTGTAGAAATGGGATGAAGCTTAGGCTTCATCTTTTGATGAGTCGATTGTCACTTCTGGTTTTTCAAAAATGTCTTTTTTGAATCTATTTTAGGAGTGAACCTTGTTTAAAGGATATAATTTTCCTTGCAAATTCTCATGTTCCTGTTTCGGTTAATTGGGTAGCTTATGGCTAAATTGATCTTTTAAGGTATTTTCAGGACGAAATTTATTCCCTTCCCTCCAAAATTTAAAAAAATAATGGAATCGCTAGGATATTTTTAATCGCTTAGCTACCAATCGTCGCTTAAATTATTCGAAAATTGAAGCATCATTAAAACTTTTTGAGAATTTATCATGAAAATTTATTGATCTATGCTAGATATCTAAAATAATGGCACCAAATCTGTAGTATTGACTTGAAAATTCACTCGCTCTGTTTATCACGTTTTCATGTTTTCAGTTTAACCGCCACAAAATTTTTTGCCGGCGAAATGATCGTATATCATTTTGCATTTGAAAATAGGGGCAAAGCGAATTGAGCTGAGAATTGTGATAGCCTTTTCCCATTAAACCTCAGATATATTCTGAGCTGCACTTGTGAAAAACAATACCAAATCGAGTTATGCTCCGACCTCTGTGAAAAATCACCAAACCATCACGCGAATGTACTCTATATGCTTATAATAAAGCTGCGTATTTGACCAACAAAATTATTTTTAATATTACGCTTACAACAAATGTTCTGGTGGTTCTTATTTTTAATACTTCAGCCTTTGTCTAAAAACGCCCAATCATTTTCAATTACAAGGTGATTGAATTTGAAAACCTTATCTGGATGTTGTTTCCATTAAAAAATATATCTTTCGTTTCAATTAAATTAATGTTTTCGCTTTCGACTTCGTTTCCATGACAATTTTATCTTCTCAATAAAAGAATTTCCATTAAGCTAGAGGAAATCTTTTAGACAAAAAAAGCAGAAACGGCTATAAAAATTCCGGAAGTTAATTGTTTGCTTACAGTAAGAAAACAGAAGTTTCAGGGTTTTTTGATAAACAAACAATTATTTTTTGTTATATTGCCGTCTTTTGAAGCAGAAATTAAAAGGTAAGATTTGCTTTTGTCAGTGCAAGTGTCACTTCACTCACTACTTTCATGTGCAAACTATCTCGTGTCATGTAATCCTATTCTAACAAAGACCATTTCTAGTTGGATTCTTCCTCACAACAAAAATTGAAATTCAACTGAAAAGTTGCATCTGTAAATAAGTTTCAAGATGAGTAAAAAAATTTCATCTCGTTTTGGTCCCTTTTAAAAATATATATAATCATTTCACTCCGTATTTTTGTATGCCGATCCATTGAGATATTTGAGATATAGCAGCTCAACCTGAAAGAATCAAACCCTTTTCAATTTCATTTTATAATTTTTTTTTGAATTAGGCTAATCAGCATTGATGTTTTTGCAGTTTTGCCAAGTAAAAATTCCTTAAACAAAACGAAATTTTTCCGGCCAATTTTTATCTTTGAGAAAAGATGTTGGGTTACGGTTTGATTGACCTTAGACAAAGCCAGTTTTGAGAAAACATTCTTCGGTCATGTTTTTCTCCTGGATGATGATTGAATTTCTGAAAAAAAACACTTAGAGAAAATTTTAAAGGGTTGAGGGTTTCAGAAAGCAATTGCGATCTTATTTCATTTCTTCGGACAAAACTTTTATTTCTATAAAATTGTTGCTTCTGTAAGTTTATAGAATACAGAGTTATTTAGGCCAAATTTTTTGGCTTTTAAGGAATGTCGAGCTCAACAACACTTTGACAGGAGTAAGGACTCTGGAAAGGCGTTGAATTTTTTTAAAGTCAAAACATTATTTTTTTTGACGCAATGATAAAAACTCCAAAAAACGGCGCTAACAAAAAATTGTTGGTTAAATAATTGAATTTAATAAACAAAAAAGTTAGTCATAAAATTTCACACTTGTGAAGCAAACATTTCACACGTCTAAACACAACAACCAAAAATTTGTAATCTGACAAAACCATCAGTTTAAGTGGCAAAAAACTCGCAGGTTAACTGCACTTAGAAACTTTCCTCGAAAACTAATTTGGAATCCCACCCATAATTATATGAAAGGTTGTAACCTTTCTGTACGACTTTAAAACTTCTTTTCCAAAATTTTGAGTGTTTGTAAACCGCGGTCTGTTTTTAATATACTTTCAAATTTCAATTCTTCTAATCATTTGAAAACATAAATAATTGTTCAGGCTCACCACCCAACAAGCAATTTGATTTTTTTTTGTTAAATTACAGTGTCTGAACTATGTTATCAAAAAACTGTTGTTTGTGCGTAGAGATGATTTTGCGACTAAAAAATTTAACTAAAAAAAAACTTTTACCGATTTTTCGGATTTTTTTTTGTGAAAAAAAATGTTAGTCAAATGATTTTCATAGCATGAAACTGTTTGAATAACACTTTTTACGGTATTTTTTTTTGGAGTTTTTAACCTCTAAAATTAGTTTTAGTAGCAGTATATGTTGTGTATCAACTATGAACGTCCTCATATTTAATTTTAAAAAAAATTTGTTGCAGAATCAAAGGCTGTTTATGTGAAATGATTCCAGTCAATCATTTTCCATTTTTTAATAGGTTTTAATTATGAAACTGTATAAATGGCACTTTTTTATGTAGAGGTCAACCCGAGAGTATGATTATGCAAGGATTATTTCATTCATCTCTTCCATTTCTCCGGAAACTGAATTAACAGCTGCTAACTGAATTTTGTTGTAAGAATTATTGGGATTATTTGAAAATACCAATTCAATCAAATTGTTGCCCGCGATTCCCATTTTTCTCCCGCGGTGCTCATAAATTTAAGCCGAAAGTAAACTCAAATTTTAATTGCAGAGACCGGATTTTAAACCGCAATAGTCTGGAAATGAAATTGTAAGAAGCGTAAAAAGAATCGCAAAATTTTGGACGCAGCAGAAAGACTGGAAATGAAGTCGCAAAAATCTGATCATACAGCATGAAAAATTTATTCATTCCAAGTTTAGATCGCGAAAGTCTGAGAAAATTACAATTTTTCTATAATAGAATCAAGAAAATTTTGACAGAATTCTAGCGATGCACTCAGGCCAGAATATGCAATGAATAACTGATTAAATGTAATTTTGCTGTCTTGTGAAGCAGAAGTTATTAAGTAAGAATTTTTTTATCCGTGCAGTTGAACCAATTTTTATATGCAATTTCTCGCGGGTCATTAAACTTTATTCTGATAAACGCAATGACTAATGGGTTGTTCCTTATAACAGCAAAGATCAAAGTTCAAACTGGAAAATTGCGTCAATTTTTGACAAGTAAAGTGCTACACAAACTTATTTTTAGATGAGGTACGTTTTTTAAATTATCTTTTTTCTAAAAATGTTGACAACGACAACTCAGATTTTGGTCCGTTTTTAAAACTGAATAATTGGCTTCACGTCATTTCATTAGTAAGCCCCATCCTTGGATGTAGTATTTCAAAAAAGTAGATCAATTTAAAAGGATCAAACCATTTTCAATTTGATTTTGTGAATATTTGATGAAACTAATCAGCCCTAATGTTTTTTGGAGTTTTGGCAACTAAGAACTTTTACAATGAAATTTATTCCGCCGCTTAATTTATTTCTGTGAAATGTAAGAATGCTGATTTAATTTTTGATATGCCAAAGTTCTTTGGCTCCGACTTTCGTAACGAAAGTAATGGAATATTTGTGCTCGGGCTGGGTTTTTTTTTCTTCAGACAAATTTCGACTTTTTAACTAGCCATTTTAAACGAAATTTTTTATAACGTTTAAAAGGTATTGTTGTCCTGAGTTTTAATTTGAATAGATATTGCACCTGATATTATTTGTTGTAAAGTTACGGAGGTTTAAAGATTGCCATTTAGGCCAATTTGTGACAATTAACGCGCGATATTTTTCGCGCTAATAACGCGTAAACGGAGATTTAATCCGCCTTAGAAATCGTTCCAAATTGGTTGGAAAAAGCTTATATGCCATAATTGATTTGTTACAAGGAGCGAAACTTATCCTTTTGAACTTTATATGGCGTGCGGTTTTTTTTACAAAAATTATCAAATTTTAGAAAAACAATTTTCATTATATTGAATAACATTTAATTTTTTTGTTTAGTACTGCTCCATAAACATTAAAAAGCAGTCGGTTTGCATTTGGGTATATAAAGCCATATACAAACTTTGAGAACATTCCATCGGTCATTCTCTTTCAAACATTAATTGTATTTATCAGCTAAAAATTGATATCTCTAAAAAGTAATAAGGGGGACCTTTTGCTTTGGCAGGGTATTTAATCCCTGAGCAAACGGCGTCCAATTCTACCCCATGAGTACGCTCCCACCAAAAAATATTTGTTATATATGTTTTCAAAAATAAGCGCTTTTGTTTTTCAATTTTAAAATTTGTTTTTGAAACTAAAAATTGCGGTTTTCCAAACTACTCCGGCCTGTTACTGCTTGCAATTTCAGCACTTTTCTATGTGCAAAAAAGCAAACTGAGCGCAACCTGAATACAATGCGTTTATTTTATTACACAGGTACACATATCAACTGAATTCAGGTTGACGTCCATACAATAAAAACTCTTGTCATACGATTTCGCATATGGCGTCTATGGAGAACAAAACTTTATCAAACAATCTCAATACAAATTTCCAAAAATGTTTAGAAGTTTAACACAAATTTCTCATGCAATCGACGTTTTTGGCTTCATGTTTGTATGAAAAATGCTTGTCGTCCAATTTTTATGTATATTAACATCATGACAAAGATGTTTTTGACCAAACACTAAGCTATTCAGAAATCTTTCTTAAACATTTTTTAATTCTACTACTTACAAAAAAAATAATTTCAATTTGATATAGACGTTGATTATATATATCTTAGTTTTGTAATTTTTTCTTTTAAACGTATGAGTGCCATAAGTAAATATTTTCATCAATTTTTGATTTTTTTCAAATTTCTGTTTAATTTATATTTTGTTTAACGCACCTCAAATCATTTTTATTTCCTTTGCAACACTTTTAATTTCATCGTATGGTAGGTGCTTTCTGATAGCGCTTTCCGAGCCAGTTTATACTATATATGCACTAAAAACTTGGAAGAAAATATGCATAATTTTTTTTTATTCAAGAAACTCGTTTTGGATTCTTTCATTTCAAAAACTAGCCTGCAGCGGATAAATTTTTTGGGTAATCGGGTAGAAAAGCAATCTCATTGAAGTCAAATATTAAAAACAGTGCTAAAACAGATCGTTCAAATGGTAAGTTTTCTGATCGACAAAAATTTTAAGGTTTGCGCGAAAGCAAAGTATTGAAGCAGAGATGCAAATCCTCGTTTTTGTTGTGACCACTCTCAAAGAGTAGGAAGAGGGTGGTGCTATGTTGGAGGGTGTTATTTCTCGGCTGGTCGTAGGTATTCAATTTAATGTTGTTGGAATTCAATAAAAGGTGATCCAGATTTCAAAAAGATAGATCAAAAATTTCTTAGAGTCAATAACAACTGGTCTGAAAGTTTTCTCTTTTGAATTATTTTTTTTCGGTATATTTGTGCCATTATTTATTCATACTAATAGATGAACTCTTGTCATGAAAATTTAGTAAATTTATGTTTCATTGAAAATTTAGTAATCCTTGAAGCTGCGGAGTTCCTGCCAGGACCCATGAAATCAACAAAAACTTTTTGGGAAAAAAATGAAAAAAAATTCCACAAAATTTTATAGTTTTGTTTTGCTGTAGTTTATTTTTCAAAAACTATCATCTCATTTTGTTTTTGCCACCGTGGACTGCTTCACTTGCAGAGCACAGTCATGCGACCACAAAATTTGATGATAAGAGTTGAAAAATAAAAGACAACAAAATGAAAGAGTTTTTCTTAATATTTTTTTCCGTTTTTTTTCAACAATTTTTCTTTGATTCCATGGATTCTGGCTGAAAATCTAGCCTTCCAAATTTCTCCTGCTAAATTGTCAGTTTGTTTAATTTTGATCACATGTATTTTGCATGACGTGTGTATATTTTTGTTTTGGTTTCAGGAAAATAAAAATGTCAGTCTGAAAATCCAGTTGCAAATTCAAATCGTAGATATGAGTAGTGCACATAATTAACCAGGATAATGACTGTCCTGGTTATTAATGTGTACTGCTCTTGTCGTTGATTTGAATTTGCAACTGGATTTTCAGACAGACGTTTTTATTTTCCTGAAACCAAAACAAAAATATACACATGTCATGCAAACAACATCTGATCAAATTTAAGCAAATTGATTATCCAGTAAAAGGAACTTGGTAGGCTGGATTTTTTAGTTTGTTTACTCTGATTAGAAACAGGCATCCGCTATTATACTGAGCTGCTGGATACTTCCCGCAGAAAAAAAAACAACATCACCTGTTTTTGAGGAAAATATGAAATTTTTGTGAATTAATCATTTAGACAGTTTGTGAGTTTTTTAAAAATAAGCAGCATTCTCCAAATGTTTTAATACATTTGTGCTTATTTAATCTGATTTGGTCAGATCTTTTCAGAAGAAGCTGTTTCTGGCTGGGAAGTGAAATTAATAAAAATTGAAATCGATTTTTTTTCTTTTCATAAGAGGGAAACGAAGTCACTAAATATTAATTCGAATATGGATCTTTTTTGAGTCAGTCCTAATACAAGGAGTTCGCTTTAAAAGGCAAAACGCATATCAGTCTCCTTTATTTATGACCTGCGGCAGAAACTTGAGTTATAAAAGAGAGGCTGCCATCTATCGAATCAGCAAAATTCTACCGACTCATCTTCGCAGTAAGTCACATTAATATATCCGGCTCTGAGTGCCCCCCCCCCCATATCTTAGTTCGGATTTATTACACTTTGGCATACGGACTAGCAAAAAGGCTATTCGAAATTAGTGTTTTCATAACCCCCCTTTCGTGTTTAGTGTATTCGATTGTGTTTCCATGCACATCATCGTAGAACCGCGTAGAGCCGTTCCGCTACCCCATGTAATTCATGGGAGGGGGAGGGGGAAGGGGTCTTGGGGGTTACCGGAAATGAAAAATATCCGTGGTTGATTTCTGCGCCTTCTGTACATTGCTGTTCGCAGTAAAAAAAATTTCGATCTCGTGGTCAAATGTTACAAAGTTTTGCAGAACTCTAGCTTCATTTCAAATGCATATGTTTTTTTATTAAGGTTCGTAAATCAGTGATTACATCATATAAAAAAGGTTTGTCTAATTACATCATAAAAAAAATAATATTTGCGGAATTTGTTAAACAATCTTATTCTAGTGGTTAGTAATTTATAAGCTTAGATGAGCAAATCGCGCAAACCATTATGGACAGGTGCTTCCGATCTCGCGATCTGATGATTTATAGGCAATCATTAGTATCGCTGGACACAACTTCCTAATTAACACCGCACCTAATGCTTCTCGAATCAAGTTAATCTTATCGAGCTCGGGAGTCATGATGCTAGCTTGGTTCTCACTTTTCATTTTCGGTCAATACGAAAAGTCTACGCAATTTCATCCAATTTGATTTTCTAACACATAATTTCACTAAATAAAAGGACTTTTCCAGAGCCACGTTTGTTTATAGTCGTTGCAAAAAAATGTAAAATCGGGCAACTAGTGTTTTTAAAAGGTAAAAACTCTTATCATGCGACAGCCTGGCGAGCTTTAAATGATGATATGGAGAGTACGATTTGAGTTGTTCAAAACAAATTGTCGCCCAGAACAGACTCAAAGTAGACAATTGTTTCAAATTTGATTGTTTTTTTTGGAAAAAATCAGTCAAAACATACCGAAGTACTTTTTTTTGGAAGAAAACTTTCAGCACATTCAAAGCATACCGCGAGCACAGTCGAAACATACCGTGAGCACGGTCAAAACATAACTCGAGCACGGTCGAAAAATACCGCGAGTACGGTCGAAATATACCTCGAGCTCGGTCAAAAAAGACCTTGAGCCCGGTCATAAATTGCAGTGAGCAGATCGAGATTTTTGTCGGATTTTTTTGCTTGAAAAACTGTAAAACAGATGCAAACAGCAAAATACAGTACACACACACACACACACACACACACACACATATATATATATATATATATATATATATATATATATATAATATACTTTTAATGTACAATTAGCTAGACCATCATATTTGCTGATAATGTAGAGAACCAGACGGCCTGCACATGATCCCAAAAATAGGTAAGCAAATTTTGTGGGTCAACGACAAAACTCATCACCATAAAAACAGAAAGCCATAAAACAATCATATGAAACATTCAAGTATGAATAAAACAACAGTTGTCAAGAATCAGTCGGAAAAGATTGTTAACACTTGCTTGGTGCTAAAATTTGAAATCGTATTTTTTTGAATTTTGTTTCGAGTTCTTGATACCACCTCCACGAATCAACGAATCATGAAAAATGTCAGGTTGAGAGAAAAAAAATGGAAAGCCGACAAGATTCGGCTCAAAAAGTTTAAAAAGGACAAACATCGATTCACAGCTACGAAAGCCATCATCGTTTGACTTTTTCAGTTGAAACTTGAATCAAACACAACCCACTTAATAACTCAGTATTGCTCGAGCACTTGAAAATGGTTGAGTTATGGTCGAGACATTCAAAAAATTTCTTGCTGGGGTCAAGTATATTACCTTAATAGCACAGTCAAGTATATTATTTGTGGTCGAGGCAGTGGAAAATTATCATGTTTGGGTCGAGCAATTTTTTGGATGAGTTTGGTCGAAAAAAATTTTGGTGAGGTCGTGCGCATATTTTTTTCGTTCGAGCACGGTCCAAACAACATTTGCGTGAGTCGAGCACATTTTTTTAATCTAACATTGCCGAAACATATCTTGTTTGGGCCGAGAATGGTCGAGCACATTTGTTTCAGCCGAGCACGGTCGACCCAAACCGATTTTCGGTCGAGACAGTCGAAACATAATGATTTTTGGTCGAGACGGTCGAAACATAAAGTGAGCACCTTGACACGGGCAAGTTCTAAAACATGTTAAAACTTTGTCGGAACGATCAAAAAATGAGAGAACAAAAGAAGAACAAAGAAAGCGTTCTTGTTGCGGAATCCACTTACAACTCACAAAGTACACAGTTTGGCCTCGGAATGATAATAATTGAAAAAATGATTGGGCCCATATAGTTTCAAAAAATATTTTAGAAAAAGCTTTTTCGAATTTTATTTACTTTGTAAAGATGTTAGCAAGAAACTAGCTTTGCTTGATCATTCTAGCGAGTGAAAGCATGAAAACAACTTGAGTCACTATTTTACAATTTTGCAAATCTACTACTCTTCTAAGCTTTTTTTGCAGTTTTACTACATCCGAAAGACTGGCTTCAAATTTAGTTGGAAATTGTTGAAGTCTTTTGTTAAGCTTTTTGCACAGATGGTCTCTTTCATTTTAAAGTTTTTCTCGGCGAATTGACCAGCTATACCAGACAGTAAATCTGCCAATCATTTGCTTAATGACTATTTTTGTCCTAGACTTTGAATTAGGTTTTTGTGTCAGGCTCAACGTAATGGTTAGCTCGGCAAACTTTGAACTTGAAATTGACCTCCATTTGAAATTTGGAAAGCCCAATTTTTTCCATACTTAACAATTGAATGACAGATTTCAACATGTCTTCTAAAAATTTCCGCATTTTTGTGTTATCAAAAAATGCGGCTCTAGGATTAAAGCCCATATGAAAAAAACAACCTTATGAATTTGAAATTGTTTTGTTAGAAATTTTTTGCTCTTTGCACCATTTTTTCTATTCGAAACCGAATTAGGGCAAATTTTATCAAAAAGCTCAGATACCTTCTTGTATGTTTAGGTTTCAGCTTCTACATTACCACACAGTTTCAATCGAAGGAGTTTTTTTTTGTGACGCAAAAAAAAATGACGTGAAACGCGTACTCCAAATAAAAGTGGTTACAATAACTGTAGGTACAGACAACAATGCGTTCAAATTCTGCCAAGACAAGGTCAAAGCAAGAGTCAAACTCGACACGGCAGTAAAAGATTTTCCGATTTTTTTATTGAGTTAACTTTAATTGAAATTAGACTTGATAGATAAAAATGTGGTAAAAACTGGTCGAGATCCTTCAACCTGAAAATTAGATTGAAACCCGAGCTAATGAAAACACCATGTAAAATTGAAAAAATTGGCGCACCTGAAATTGTTAGCAAGGCGAAAAGCGTGCGCACATTTTTTACGTAGGGGCATAGGTTGATATTAGAGTCGAGATAGAAATGCAGTGACATCGAGTCAAAGCCGTGGTTGAGAAGCCATGAGACATAGTCAAGACCTTGTCTAGACACAATTCTACTTCTTTTCTGTCGAGATTCTTAACTTGAACTAGCTCTCGTGACAGAAACTCTTATCTCAGCGCATTTAATGCAAATGATTAGAAACCGCTTGTCAAGTAGAAGAAAGAAGTTCGCAATTATCGGCAAAAAATTTCTTGTTTTGTGAAACAAGAAAAAGTTAGAATTAAGTTAATTTATATTTTTGGTCATTTATGGAAATTATGAAGCGGAGTACGTTGAACGAGTGGCTAACTGGTCATTTTTTGTCTATGCTTGACAAGTTCGCTGCGAGTCTCGAACTATCCACAACACTATACCAAACTGAAGCATTTAGCGCTAAACAACATGAATTTTAAAATAAATTTTCCATATCGATTGGTTAGAGTTTCAGTACTGCCGAAACTTAAGGAACTGATTCAAAGTAATAAAAGGATTATGATTTCAACTATAAAGGGCACTAACGGAGTGTAAGTATTTGGCTCTTCGTGGAGTTCTAAAATAATCCTCTTTGAAGATATGTATCTGATTGTTCTTTGATGGCACGCTTGTTTTACTAGCAATGAACAACAAATCAGATCACGTCGTACCCGAATGACGAACTTTCTGATTGAACTATGGAAACATTAATTGAAAGGCGGAGACAGCTATTTGAAAGATGGAACACATTAAGCCACTTAAGCCGTGCTAAGGAGCTTATGGGATGAAATACTGCCTTTGATTTGGTCAAAATCTCCAAGACCTCAAGATTATATAACCTCTTCCAGGGGCGGCTTTTTCGTAGGTCAACCAATTAGATTTTTTGAGCTCTCCCAAATCGCTATAAAGATCCCATTTTGACCAAATTTTTTGTGCCGCAGGCTAATATTTTAAAAAGAAGGCCAAAAAACGCGTTTTTAGGCTCTTTTTGGTCGGTCCTGCAAAACTGGATGGCCTAAAATAGTTAGTTCGGCAGTGGGTCGGCCTAAAAACGCCTTTGGGTCGGCAGTGGGTCGAATCCTTGAGAGCAGAAACTTCTGACCTTGAGAATGCTCAAAAATTAACTGTTCGCCACTTTTTAATTAAATTTTTGGTCAATCGACTCTAAAAATTGTCTAACTTTTTCGTTTAATTGCACAATTAAATTTTACGGGAGAGAAGAAAGAAAGCGACAGGATTATGATTGAATTGCGTCACAACTCGCTTTTATTGGAAACTAAACTTGGTTTTATAGAGTTAGTGTCTCGGTCAGCTTAAGACAGTTCTGTCAGACATTGCAATCATTTCAATCCACAGGTGTAAACTCTATTTAGTTGCGCGTATGGAGTAAATATTGGTGTTTTCAATGTCACATTCGTTGTTGGGAACGTCTTAGCGCCAGCCTGATCAGTTTGGTTTTGGTGGTAATAAAGGTATTCGACGACTGCATTTCCTATTTCCGTTTCAGCCAGTGTTCAGACAGCTAGAAAAGTTTCCGCTTCAATAAGACCTTTTATCGTCATTTTAAAACAAAATATCCAGTTCAGTAATCAGAGGATAAATAAAAGCCTGATTCAAAGCGACACTAAGTTCTTCTTTTAAATCTACGCCTTAAGAACTCAGGTAAATCTACATATACTTGTAAACTCACATGATTTATTTAAGTGTTGAATCCTAAAAACCGACTTGGAGCATATTATTTGGCTTTCATTTTTTGAAAGTTTCTTTTTTTCGTATAATTTTCGATCGAACTCCCACAATTACTCTTTCCTTCAGAAATTGGACACCCTGACCACTTAAAGGGTCTCTCCATGTCAATACTATTTTTTGACATCCATTTATTGCCGAGCCAGTTCATCAGTTTTTTCTCTTGAAGCAATTTGTGGGGGGAAACGGGGTGGGGTGGTATTTGGAAAGCAAAAGCAAAAAAATTTTTGTCAACTCCTAGGGGCGGATCTGGGATTTTCTCGAGGGGCGGGGGCGGATTTTCAAAATAAATTCGAAAATTTTGTTGATATTTTTTTCTAGGTCGACCAAATTCATTTTCTGAGCTCTCCCAAATCACCAAAAAGACCTAATTTTGACTAAAATTTTCTGCGCCACAGGCAAAATTTCGAAAAACAGGCCAAAAAAAGCGTTTTTTGGAAAATTTTGACAAAAATTAGCGTTTTTTCGGCGCGCTCTTTCCCCTCATTATTAGTATATTTTGGCGCCAAAGGCGCCTTTGTAAAAGTTTAAGGACAGTCAGCCAAAAATGGATATCTCAAAGTAGTACAAAAGCGGGACCTTTTGGGCTGGCAGGGCCTAAATCTGCCCCTTCTCTACATCATATTGATGGTTTTCACAGCCTATCATCAGACTAGAGTTACTCAAATTCATCAAAAAGTTAGTAACTAATTTTTCTATAAACATTTTTTAGCGCGACGAGATGGCTAATTCAATGACTAAATATGTGCAGATCAGGGGCGGATCTAGGATTTTCTCGAGGGGGGGGCGGATTTTCGAAAAATTTTCCAAAATTTTGACGACCTTTTTTTTTTTTTTAGGTCGACCAAATTGATTTTTCGAGCTCTCCCAAAGCACTGTTTTGGCCCTATTTTGGTAAAAATTTTCTGCGCCGCAGGCAAATTTTTGAAAAAACAGTCAAAAAAAGCCGCTTTTGGGCACTTTTTGAAAAATTTTGACAAAAAAATTTCGTTTTTTTTGGCGCGCGCTCCCCCTCAAAGTTAGTATATATTGGCGCCGAAGGCGCCTTTAGAAAAATTTTAGGGTCGGTCCGCCAAAAATGGATTTCCGAAAAAGTATCAAAGGGGGGACCCTTTGGGTCGGCAGGGGGTCGAATCCCTGAGGGGGGGGGGCGTCCGCCCCTCCGCCCCCCCCCCCCTAAATCAGCCCCTGGTGCAGATCATACTGTTTTAAATCTTGGAGAAAAATAGTTTCTGTTTTATTGTTGATCTAACAGATTCAGTTTAAACAAAGATAGCCGGTTGCTGTGCAAGTAGCACAAAATATTCCGACCATGTTCATAAAAACTACAGTTTTCTGGTGTTTTTTTTTCAAATCAGTGGCGTTTTTTGTGCGTAGTGTGATGAAATAAATATACAAACAAGTATAAAATTATTATTAACTTAGGCATAATTGACAAGAATTGAGTTCAAAAAACTAATAGTAAACAAAAACATGAAAAACAATGATCAAAAAATTTCTGAAAGTTTTCTAATTTTGCACAACACTTTTCAGTGTTTTATAGAAAACTATTGTCACAAAGAAAGCGCAAAATGAAGCTTCCAAAACTAGTAGTAAAATTTTAGTTTTGAGGCTAACTGATCAATTCGCATTTAATGAACATTACTTTTTTCTTCTGAAAAAAGGGAAAACTTGCTAACAGTTAAAGAAAATTTTTGTTAGAAGCTTTATTTAGCGCTTCTTAGGCAATATAAAATTTGAGAAGACGTGATATTAATTAAATGTTCTAAAACAAATATACAAGATCAATGTGCAAATATATTTAGAAAAAAAATGTTGAAATGATTTTCTTAATTTTGTCATTCGTTTTTTCTTTGTTTTTCTTCAGACTTGTTTGGTTCTCCCATCACACTACGCGCAAATTAATACGACACCAATTTGAAAAAAAACAGTGTCGGAGTTTTCTATGCTAGTTGCACAGTAATCTGCCATCCTTGTTGTTTGTTTTTGAGTCAGATAAAAAATTTTGCATTCTAATTGGTTGAAAAACCTACTGGAGAAACTCAACCCATTTTTCAGAAGGGGATGATTGTCCACTAAGTCATGCTTGTCAGTCAAAAAAAAGTTTGGAGCTAATTTTAAGCACATAATTTTCAAAAAAAAATTAGACCAGGCTCTCTAAGCTTGTCTTAAAACTGAGCGAGCCCCTTCAGTAAATGGTTTTGGGCTTTTTCATGAAGCTCAGAACAAAATTAAAATAAGGCTTACGAAGTATCTTCGAGGTACATATTTACTACATTCTTGTTTAACCACTCGAAGACATTCGCATAATTATCTTGCAGATCTCTAAATAATCGCTTACTTTTGTAACTTGATCCTCTGCTGATAAAACGATTTGATTGCACTGCTCTGATTAGATGTTCAATTAATTATATTACTTTGCCATCAGTATAAGTTTGTGTGTGCCTTATTCATGTAAACCTTACTGTATGTAACACATCCTCATTAAATACAATTGGTTTTTGCAACTTTGCTGTGTGTTTTGCAATTGCAAATGCCAAAAAATTAGGCATTGGTTTCAACAATTTTTTAGGTTCTATTGTGAGTTAATTTTTGATCAATAATTTAAATCATACATGGCATATATGAAAAAATATGGCAATGTCACGCTGCATTTTTTGAAAATCTATTGTTTAAAAATTTGTCTGAATGGTGTCAGTTGTAAAATGGAATAAAAAAACGAGAATTTGGTTACGAACAACAAATATTCATGTTTTTTCAGCAAAGCATTCATATTTTTTTTTCAAACTCCCTAAATTTGAAAAAAAAAACGATATAAAACGGCGCACATAAACTGCAATTTACTATTTCACCCTACAAACTAGACCTTTCATAACTTCATCAGCTCTTAGATAGTTACATTTTCAAACTAACTTCCCTGATAAAGTTTAGATCCATGAAGCTCAAAAATATACAAAAAAAGTTCATATAAATGGAGAACTGAAACAACATAGTAATGATTCGTTATCGATCGAAACAGCGCGCCATCAGACAGTCTAGACGGCCTCAGTTGCAACGCCAGTTAGCTCAGGACAGAGAAGGTATCCAAAATGCTCAGATATATTTCAAACCACAATAACTTGTATTGGAATGAGCGTTTGTTTTAAATTAAACTAATTGCTCATACCAGGCTGATTTAAAATGAACAAGACTGCTCGTATCAGGGTAAAGCCCTGAATGTTCCGACTGCCTTTTAAGGTTTATGGAGCAGCAGTAAAAGTATTAAAAAATTAAATGAAATAAAACAAAATGAAATTTTTTTCTAAAATTTGAAATTTTTTGTGAAAATCATCCCCCCACACGCCATATAAAGTGCAAAAAGAGAATTTCGTTCCTTGTAACAACCAATTATGGCAAATCAGCTTCGTTCAACCAATTTGGAACGATTTATAAGAATTATTAAATCTCCGCTTACGCGTTAATAGCTCGAATTATATCGCGCGTTAATTGTCCCAAATTGGTCAATATGGCCAAAATGGCAATCTTTAAACCCTCATAACTTTACGGAAAATGATCACAGGTGAAGTATCTTTTCAAATTTAAGCTCAGGACAACAATACTTTTTGAATGATATAAAAAAATTCCATCAAAAATTGCTAGTTAAAAAGTCGAAATTTGTCTGAAGAAAAAAAAACCCACCCCGAGCACAAATATTCCGTTACTTTCGTATCGAAAGTCGGAACAATAACTTTACAAAAAATGATCACAATTGAAGTATGTTTTCAAATTTGAGCTCAGTACAACAATACCTTTCGAATGATTTGAAAAGATTCCGTCAAAATAAGGGCTAGTTAAAAAGTCGAAATTTGTCTGAAGAAAAAAAAACCCACCCCGAGCACAAATATTCCGTTACTTTCGTATCGAAAGTCGGAACAACAAGACTATTCGTATCAGGGCGAAGCCTTGATTATTTCGACTGCCTTTTAAATTTAATTGAGCAGTAATAAGATGAAAAAGTTAAATGTAAAAAATAAATTATAAATTGTAAATGCATTTTAAAAAAATTGAGTGTTTTTGCAAAAATCATCACCCCAGAAGCCATATAAAGTACAAAGTGATAGGTTTTGATGCAATTGACAAATCAATTCTGGCAAATAAGATTCCTTCAGTCAATTTGAAATAATTTCTCAGGCGGATTAATTCTCCGCGTGCACGTTAATAGCGCGAAATACAACGCGCTCAATTGTCCCAAAATGGAAAAAATGGCAACCATTAAACTCCCATAACTTTACGAAAAATGATCACAGTTGAAATATCTAAACTTTCATCTCAGGACAGCAAAACTTTTTGAATGATATTAAAAAGTTTTCGTCAGAAATGGCTAGTTAAAAAGTCAAAATTTTTCTGAAGAAAAAAAGCACCCCGAGCACAATTTTTCTCTAACTTTCGTTACGAAAGTCGGAACAATAAAATTGGTGGAAATTTTCAATTTATCTTTCGAAAATGGAATAACATTAGACAAAAAGCGACTAGGACAAAGTTGTTTAAGCTTTTATCAAAATTGATATAATGCAATTCTCTCTGAAGTTCGGACTCAATATTTACACCCTAAAATTGGAGAAAGATTGTCACTTTACGTTGGCAAGTGCGTGTTGCGTGAAACTCAAAAAAAAGGGAAAAAATAAATTTTTTGGCAAAAATTTCCCGAAAGTTGTTATAATTCCAAAAGCTTTACCCTTATACGAGACCAGTCTTTTTTATCAGTAATTTGCTGTACTTGCAACAAGGGTTTTGTTTGCAAAATTTCACTTTTGGAATACTTAGTTTTTTTATTATCACATATTCACCAATAAACCAAGCAAAAAATATTTAATTAAACGTAGAAAACTAAATAAATCAACATATCACTATATGCTATGAAAAATTGTCAAACAGTTCGATTCAATAAAATAGGAAACTGGTTTTTTAGGGTTCTTTTTAGACAAACAACTTCTGGTTTAGACAAACAACTTATTAAACAGCTTAGAGAAATGCTCAAAACATCGGAAGTGCTTACGATTTATAAATTGATTTTCCTATTGTTATAACCAGTTCAGTCAAGTGAAGTAACAAAGCACATGTAGTTTGCTATTTTTCAATTAAAGCTTGACAAAGTTTTATTGTAATCAAAATCTTGTCTACAAAATTGTAATTTTTTTTTCAAAATTAAAAAAAATACGATTTGTTTTTTCCGTTTAATCAATGTCGCAAGAAAACTTAGTCATTTTGTGTTACTAAAACATGTGGACTAATTTTTCACGCAAATGCAAAAGAGTATTTTTCGGATCTTGAGAATTTGAACTTTTATCAATCTGACTACCTTTAAGTGGTAGCTTGACCATAGAACAGTTCTAACTTCATTCAATTTATAATAATAAGATACCAAAAAAACGCTGAATTTTTTGGTCTGGATTCTGAAAACGTCTCTGAATTAGTATTTGCACAAACACAAAAATATTATGAAATAACTGAAACTAACAATTCTAGTCACGGTGACAGTTGGTCAATATTACTGGAAGCTTCCTTCTATATCCAAAATTATTTGAAAATGAACGTTTTTTTTTGTATTTCAGAAAATCTTTTATAAAAAACAGATCGCTAAAGAGTTAGCTTAAATTGGAATCAGCTAAAAAAAATTTCTAGAGAATCATCGATTTTAAAAACAAAAGTTGAAAATACAATTTTTGAAACCACGAGTGAGATATCTATCGGTTGCATTCAAAGCTGGTTGCGTCGTATTTTTCTGAATTGTTTGTCATCTAAAGGCGGCCATATTGTCTCTCTGAACAAAAAGATGATCACTTAACTTCCTTTTACTAAATTTTAACAACGTCTAGGCAGCACGATGATCTGATCAAGGTTTTCGTTCAAATCAATTGAGCTTATGAAACAAAAAGTATAGTTACAAAAACAGATCAAAACAAAAAAAACTTGAAATTATAACGCTTCAATCTCATATAGGTTTTTTTAGACAAACAATTATTGGTCAAAAACGGAAAAATTTGCTCAGAATTTCAACAGGTTTATATGCGGCTATTCAACTTGCTAAATCGGGCCCAAAAATTTTGTTTAGTCCTTTTGTTTTTTTCTTAAATAATCAAAATCTACGCCAGAACTATTATTTCATGCAACAATAAAACTACAGTAGATCAATGTGACACTATTACATAGCCTAACAAATTTTGCAAAGGGTATACTGTTCTCAATTTTGCATAATAACATTTTTTTGTGGAAACCAAAAATGCGATTTAGTATTAAAACTGCTATGTTCCAACAATTAGCGCATTTTTTTGATATTTTCAAAAAAAAATATTACACTCTAGAAGAGATTCATTTTGACATGAATTTATTGTGAAGTTTTCTCGTAAATTGCTAATTGACTAAAAAGCCGAAGTTGATCCATTTTTGTATTAAATTTTTCCGCCCGAGTTTTGTAAAATGAATTGCACCACGCTGATTTGGCTAAAAACATAGCAAAAACTTTGTCGCCTTAATGTTATGCAAAATATCAACATAACCTGAGAAAGACGCGTTTTAACTTTTGTTGATTTTGGTACCTAATACTTAAAAAGAAGTCCATATTTGTCTATAAAAATTTGATTTTAAGTTTCCAAAAATCCCATTGGAATACGGCAGTTTTATTCAGGAAGAGTTTGGGCCGAAACATTTGGTCGTCAATTGAAGAAAAATGAAAACTTTTGCGCATTAGTTGTCTCAAAGTAGTCAAATTCGAAATTTTTCAATTGATTTTTGAATCAAACAAAAAACAACGATGCCTCGCCATCATATGATATCTTCGAGCTCAAGATATCAAATTTTTTGTGAAGTTTGATCAAAATTTGTAAAAGAAAAAGTTCTTTGGAGAAAAAAATCATAACCAAAAAAAAACAATTTTGTCATATTTTCTCAAATTCAAACCAAAATCAATTAACCACTGAACAATTTGTTGGTTAAATGTTGCAGGGAATTGTTCAGGGAAAATGATCGCGCGCAAAACAATGGTATAAATTTTTTCCATAGAATCTGCTTTCGAAAAAGATTTTTTTCTAACTGGCACAACCTTGCCTTTTTATTCATATTTCCTGAAAAAAAACTATGAAAAAAACTTACCACAATGTTTTGGACAACAACTGTGTGTACCTCAAATTTTTTGTTCCTATGTAGGTAGAAAATAGAAGACCGAGTAAAAGTTAGTAAAAACCCAGTAGCATTTTGTAAAACTTGTACTAGTTACTAAAAAAATCTCTTCGATAACAGAAAAACATGTATAAAATAAACTAAAGAATCAATCAACAATGTTCATTCTTAAAAAAAGCGAATTGGATGGGACATAGATAATTATTGAAATGATGTTTAAGCTGAACAACTCTAGAAAAACTGAGCAAAAAAGCTTAGCTCCGTTTTTGTCAGCAATTTATGGTGTTATTCCTAGTTTTTATTAACGATATACTGCAACACTTTTTCATGTTGAAGTCACGCTAATTCATGAACCTTGACCCGCCATAGCATTCAAATGAAGTTGGTAAGAGACGACGCCTCCTACAAAACCTCCAGTATTTTTAAATAACTTTATATTGTTGCGTTAACGGAAGATATAGATATCAAACCAACGCCACAAAGAAATAAAAAAACGAAGTTATCGCAATTTCTTTGCCAAATTTACCTTGCAAAACTAAGCTCGATTGTAGTGAGTGAGAACAAAATTAAAACTACAGCAGCCCGCTTATATTTCAAAAGAGGTCAAAAAGTTGTGAAGCAACGTTCGTTTTGCAAAGTGTGTTATCACAGACAAAAAACTCACCCCTGAATAACAAAACAAAAATCTAATCAAAATACCAAATTTTGGCTTCATCGCAATTGCAGGATTAAATGAAAACAAAAATTCTTAAAACATTACGACTTGAGCTCCTGAAAAGCGAAAAAAAATTTAAAACGCTAGCGAAGCGCACAAAAATAATAAAACTTTTCAAAAATATTAAAAATCTTCCCGGATAAAACTCTTCAAAAAATTGGCACAGATCAAACACTGGAAATTGCTTAGATGAGAATGCCAGAAAAAGAAGATACAAAAGCGTAACTGAAGGAATTTTTAAATGAAGGAGGCCCGCAATGAACCTGTCAATTATTTTATGTAAAGTACTGAATTGAAATCATTTAACAAAAATTTTTAAGCTGTTAGTGGGTTTTTAGTTGTTGGTTTTTAGTTGGTACAAACCTGTTTTAAAGCACAGCGAAAAATTAGAATTGCTTCAACACAGTCTATATCAACTATAAAAATAAAAGCAGTTACAGAAACTAGGCTAAATAAAGATGACTCCCAAGCTAAAAGTAGATCTGATTTTGTCTCAAATCGGCGGCCAGCCAGAGGTGGAGGTGTTTTTCGCAAATTATTTTGTTATTGAAACTATACAGGAATGAAAAACATCAACCTACAAAATTAATTATTGCAAAATTAAGTATGAAACAAAAGTCACAAAAATTCCTGAGCAACAAAAATGGTAAAATACTCAAAAAATGTGCTAACTTTTACTGAACTGTCGAAAGCAGTTTTTTGCCAATTCATAAAAATGATTCTAAATTAGAAATAAAAAATTGTCGAACTGCAGCCCTGTGGCCCCGTCGGTTGATTAATTTTTTAAGAGAACAATGTACAACTATAACCACATTTTTTTTTTAAAACTCAGATTTTAACAGAAAACAGTTTAAATACAAAATAAAGCAAAGTACAGTAAGCTTCAATGTAGAATTGATTAAGCCAGTCAAAAAGTTGCCTTGCGAGTAAAAAACTTACTCCTCCTACATTCGGAAAACAAAATCGTAATGATTAAGATCAAAAACAGTTTAAGGATCAAATTTCTCCTTTCCCTAGAAATTTTTTAATGGTAGTTAAATGATCGAAGCGAAGCGTCTGTACTAAATTTTAAACTCATTGCTCATTGTTTCGTATCAAATGACCTGCTTAGTTTTATTAAATTCTTTTGTTTATGTTTCTCGTAAAATTCGTGTTTTGTCGACATAACTTCTGGCCCAATACTGACTTATTTGTGTTAAATTTATTATACTTCAATTATTTCTTCCAGAATAATAAAAAACAACAATAACATAACCATTAAAAACTAATCTAAAAATTACAACAATTGTAAAATTCGGAACCCAGTTTCTAGCCTGACAGAACATCATTAGAGCAAGAGGTCCATTTTACGATAAATATATAATTCATGTTTTTGTGATTCGTAGAGGATCTATCAAAGGCTATCAGGCATGTCTAAGCATAGTTTGTTTTCTAGGCTCTTTCCCCACCTGCAATTTTTAACTAGTAAAATTACTGTTCACATTGTCCGATCGATATGAAAATTGACATGCGGACTGATTGGGCTGAACCAAACATATTTGATTTTCATCATTAACCTTGCAAAACCACTCGTTACACCATAAAATTGATTTTCGTGTTTGGAGAGGAAGAGCTGATTTCTATCATTTCCCCACATTCCAGAAGCTCAAGAATTTTTCAAATTTTCTAAATTATTCTAGTTTTTTTGCGGCTAGAATGTTGACGTGGTACCACTATTGCAGCCGTAATCGGTCAGACTGTGGTAAACCTGAAGCTAGAGGTCAAGTGAGAGCTCATACTCACACACTTTCATTGGCATGGCAGCGGGTCGAATACAAGATTGGACGATACCAAAGTGAACGCCCCTGGTCAAACAGTTTCTATTACTTATTGATCTCATAATAACCAAAAACATGAATGTCTCAATTTACTTCAACTTTTCTTCGTTTCACAAAGCTGAAAGTGTGTTTAAAAGTTTTTAAGTAATCAAGAAGCAATTCCAGTATTTGTGTCAATGGTTTAAATTGACCATGTCAGAAACTTACATGGAATAATAAGTGAAGGAATCAAGAAGGAATCAAGAAGCAATTCTAGTATTTGTGTCAATGGTTTAAATTGACCATGTCAGAAACTTACATGGAATAATAAGTGAAGGAGATCGATCAAATCAATCAGTCGCTGATAACGTTTAGAATTAATTGCAGATCGCGCACTGTTTAGTCCAGATCTCATACAGTTCAATGTCTTATTTGTCCTAATTTGGACCATCTCCAACTGTACATGTAAAAAAGTATTCATTCAGACTTGATTTTGACTGCAATTCTTCTTGAAAATTTTGTTCTAGTTATATATTTTAAATTATGATTAGTTATAAGTCTCCGAGACGTCTAGCTCGGACACAAGCGAGGATGCGCGTCCACCACCCACCATCAGTCACCAGAGAAGGTCAATTACATCGAATATACATCCAGAGCGGATAGCACCCTTAATTTTTCACATTTTATCAGACATAGAGAGCGAGAGCATCTGAAGGTTTCGACAATTTTATCAGACACTCAGAGCGGATAGCATCTTAATTTATTTCACAATTTTATCAGACATGCAGAGCGGAGAGCATCTTAATTATTTTTTTACAATTTTATCAGACATTCAGAGCGGATAGCATCTTAATTTATTTCACAAATTTATCATTCATGCAGAGCCGAGAACGTCCTTATTTTTGACAATTTTATCAGATATGCAGAGCGGATAGCATCTTATTTTTTCCAAAATTTTATTAGACATTCAAAGCGGAGAGCATCTAATTTTTAAAAAAATTCATCAAAAATGCAGAACTGAGTGCATTTTATAAACTTTTTCACAATTTTATCAGAAACGCAGATCGGATAGCATCTAAATTGTTTTCACAATTTTATCAGACATCTAGAGCGGAGAGCGTCTAAATCTTTCAACAATTTTTATCAGAGATGCAGAGCTGATAGCATCTTAATTTTTTTTTTGACAATTTTATCAGACATGCAATGCAGAGAGCATCCTTGTTTTTTGAGAATTTTATCAGACATGCAGAGCGGATAGCATCTTAATTATTTTTTGACAATTTTATCAGACATGCAGAGCTGATAGCATCTTAATTATTTTTTGACAATTTTATCAGACATGCAATGCAGAGAGCATCCTTGTTTTTTGAGAATTTTATCAGACATGCAGAGCGGAGAGCATCTAAATTTTATCAGACATGCAGAACCGAGAGCATTTAAACTGAGAGACATCCAGAGCGGATACTATCTAAACTTTTCTGACAAATTTGTCAGACATGCAAAGCGGAGAGCGTCAAAATGTTTTCGACAGGTTTTTCGAGCTAAAATTTTTGTTATTATTTTATCAACAAGGAAAAAAGTAAAATAATCTCAAACTCTTAATAGATTGCTACACGGCCAATCTGTCCTTGAATTCAAAGGTATTTCTTATTACACAAGCAAACGCGTGTGTTACAAAATGTAATTGAAATCGAAACAGCATATTTTTCCGTTCCTTTTCTGTATAGTTCTTTCAGTTATACTTGCTTCATCCGCTTGAGTAGAACTTTTTCATAGCTACCTGATTAAATTTTTAAAGGATATCATAACTAGGTATTGCAGCATGGAGTTAAACTAAAAATTGAGCTCAAAATCTGAAATGCAAGATAATTGTTTTTTGATTTCTTGATTTTAGGTTCAAAATGGATTTTTTTTTGGTAGTGTGTTCAGTGCTTCCGGTATTGGTAGTGATCAGTATTTTTGGCAGTTTTCAGTATTGTTGTTCTATTTAGCCAAAAACAAAAGAAATTATTCTATTAGAACTGTTTTGACACAATGAAACTTGACATTTAAATTGCGTTTTCTCAAATTGGATTAATTTTTTTGGCAAAAACTTATGATGAGCAATCTTGCTTAAAACTTTAACAAAACCAATATGGTGCTATTTTTTTTGTGAGTTTGGACCAAAATTTTATTCCAAAAACGATAGTTTTTGGCTTTTCAATCAATCGAAGCTAAACCCAAACATATTTGTTTAATTGCTGACAAAACTACATCACTGCAAGCTTTTTATGTTGCCCAACAAACTCTAACAAGATTTGAATCTCCAAAAATGGGCGCAAAATCTTTTTAAAGAGTTTTAAGTAAAAAGTTGGTGTTTTGTATAGTGAAAACGACATTTTTTGGCTATCCAACGATTAAATTTGTTTATACAAAGCTGATGCTTTTTTAGCTGTTCTCAATTTTTGTTGCACTACAAAAAAGGATCACTTTACTATAATTTTTTCAGCAAATGGGCATATAGTTTTCGTAAACATTTTCGACCGGTTTTGGGGTAAAATTTACGGCTCGAATTTGAAAAATAGTCGAATTCATTTCATATTTGATATCCAGAAACAAAACCAGGTGTTATGTCCAGGTTGTAACCTTTTGTCATACTTGAAACCAAGCGATGCAAGATCTCTTTTAATGATGGAATTCTCATCAAAAACATTTTGCTTTTATCTTGTCCCGAGTTTTCAAAAAACCAGAAGAGATAAAATATCTAAAGGTTGGTAAAAACCTAATGATTACTCTAAAAAATGATTGGTTTTCATTTTTTTTGAACTTTCCTGGTTTCTGGACTTTGATTGAGTGGCTTTTTCATTTTTCTGTTTTCATTTAAATTCATCAAGAATATGTGAGTAATAAGGCAGTAAAATAGCTGACAGCATAACTCATTATTATTTCCAACTTCAAAAAAAGGTGGAATAATTGTACTCGGAGTTTTTTTCAGGCGAAATTAAATTTTCAACCAGTGATTATTTTTGAACGTTTTTTTGTTTGTTGTTTGAAAAATTTTGATGTCTTAAGCTCAATTTTTGAAAAGTTCTTTGCACTTGTAATTATTTTTTACAAAGCATTATAAGTTTTGAAAACTGCCGAACAATGCACTTGGGGAAAGTTAACTCGAGATAAAGTTTTGGCTAATAAATTATAAGCGGCGATTTGATCCGGATCAAAAAACTTTCCCAGTATAAAGGAAGTGAACTATTTGGATGATACATTACAATAGGTGGCTGATATAGCTCATTTAATTCAGCTGAGCAAAAAATGAACCGGTTCTTACCGGGTTTTAGTCAAATTGAGCAAGATATTGTTAAGATCATAACTAAAACTGGTAGGAGAGAGATTGTATTTGCAATTGTCTATAAATGATTTAAAATAACCGATAATTTTCTTGACCAAACTCCAGAATGCACAAACTAAAAACCAGTAAACAAGAATTTTTTAATGATGATAATTATGATTGGCATTGTTCTATGGGCTGTTACCGGCTGAGAAAACAAATGGCTATGTTTGTTAGTGCACAAACATCTCTTGCCGGTATCCTTGAGAAAAAACTTCATTTGTAAATTTGCCATTTTTAAGTTTGCGAAATAACTGTAAATTTGCTTTTTTGTTGTAAACTATCCTATCTCTCAAGTGACAATTATTTTTTAATTTTGTCACTTACAATCAAATTTATGAAAAATTAGTAGAGTCTGCCGTACCCGTGATGACATTTAACTCACATTTCTGATTCTAGATCAGTTCTGATCGCAACTGTGACAGAAGTGCACAGGGTGCGTATTCATAGGTTCCAAAATAAAAAATCAGTCCCATAGGTTCCAAAATTAAAAAGCAGTCGCATAAGTTCCAAATCTTTTCAATTGGTCAAAAGACTAAATTAGCCGAGTCTCGGTTTAAGGTCGCCGGTGGGCGCGGCGATAACCGGCTCTAAATTTCGTATAGAGTCCTACCCTTTGGTGGCAAGCTCGCAACACGTTGGCGCGGCTGCGGCGGTCACTATTCTGCAGCTTGAGTTTATGCTGGTTGAACAGTAAAACATCGATCCATAAATTCGTTGGCTCAAATTTCAACCAATCAGAATTCAAGAAGATAAATTTTGGAACTTATGCGACTGATTTTTTATTTTGGAACCTATGAATATTGGAACCTATGGGCATTCACTGTGCACAGGAGTGAAATTATATGAACAGCTGCAGATCTGGACCAAATCTGGCCGACATGTGATCAGACCTGGCAGATACGTGATCAGATCTGTCGAGCACGTAATTAGATCTCAGTAACACGTTGCGCTTATAGCTAAAAGGGGAAATCATAAATGCGTTCAAACGCCTTTTTGTGACCATGCTAAACCGAATAACCTCAGCATGGGTCTAGGACAATAAGCTGACAGGATTTCAAGCCGACGAGACTTCAAGCCAAAAATTAAACATTACAAGCACCTAAAAACGCTAAATTTTTAACGTTAAAATGTTTATTGTGAAAAAAATGGGCAAGTTTAGTTCATCATAAGCGTTCTTCATGACAATGCACCACTTAAGAGTGGCATCAGAAAGTTGGATCAGCCGGATTTTGAAATGCATAAATTATAAACATGAAAAACCCCATGAACAATGTTTTAATTTTTTATGTTCCTAAACATCAATTAGAGGCTCAAAAATAACAAAAAAGCCAATAACTTGTTAAGCAAGCTGATGAAATTAAGAAATTCTTCAAAACAATTTTCAAATTAATCATATTTCATAACCTTTTGACAAAATGTTCGGCTTGAAGTCCCTTATTATACGATTCGGCTTCAAGTCCCGTCGGCTTGATGTCCGACACCCCCTCAGCATAGTTTAGTAACAAATAGACAATCGCATATTTGAAATACTCCCCTCCGTTTACCTCCCCCCTCCCCCCCCCCCCCCGTTTACCCACGCCCCATTGTACCTCCCCCTGTTTACTTCCCCTCCGTTTACCTCCCCTCCGTTTACCTCCCCCCCCCCGTTTACCCACCCCCATTTTACCCGCCCCTTAAGCCACTGGGTTTTTTGAACACTTCTTTCTCATCATGCGTTTTTAGTTTTTTTATATTTTTTTTGTTGAAATGAGTTTATCAAAGTTTTTGCCAGTTACGTCGTCACAAGACAATAGTTGTTACACTGGATTCACATCATCGCAGCGGAAAACGAGACAATTGAGTAACCTAAAAAAGCCTGATTTAAAGGTGTTCAGACATGGTTTTTTTGAAGAACTTCAGCACGGGTAGCCAAGAGAAAAAACAACCGCATTCGAAGTAGAGGAAAACTGCTTTTATCCAATACAACTCGAAAAAAAGCTAGTTTTTTGAAAGTTGATACAAACAGGAAGCTGAAACTTTTTATACGTATTTTACCGAAATCTTTATTCGCAACCACAAATTTGGTCGAATGGTCAGTCCTCTTACATTCCCTTACGCGACCGAGACCAGTAGTTTTTCTTGGCACAAGTCTCTAGATCGGGCATTAAGAACTTCAGAATCACATCATCAACAGTTACTGAAATCAAGTAGAGTGAAATCAGGACAGAGTAAGAAAAAATTGACAGCCTTGAATGGTGTTTTTGAATTCTGGTTGTTTGCTCATCTTGACAAATTTATTGAGAGACAGTAACGGATGTAGAGGCAAGTGGGCGAATTTCGGGGCGTACGGCGATTTCTTCAAAGATTTGACCCCTGTCGACCCAGATATCAAACTTTGGCTGACGGACCCTAAAAAAATTTAAAAGGCACTTTTCCCGGTGGAACCTGATCTAAACTATATTTTATGATTGGATAAATTAAATGTTTTACCAATGTAAAGTATTTAATATTAACCAACCATGATCCATCTAACTAACAACCCACTTATTTGTAAGTGCTGAAGTTACTTGTAATTTCAGCACCAGAGAGATTTGAATTTAACTTAGAAATTAGTTGGACTCTCCCGAGCACTTCAGCAGCCGCAATAAACCAGTATACCCTAGATCTATTGAGCCTAGCAGAGACTAGTTAAACAACCTGAGACTAGATAGTATAAGAGTAAGATTAGGATCGGTATTAGACTAAGAAGTTGCACGAATCTATCCGGCCGAAAATAAGATAGCGTGACGAGCAGACGGTGTACCCTATCCGAAATTACTCTATGAGTTACACTTCGGTCCTAACTCATCTGGTGCGACCATAAGTCTCGAACAAGACCTTACTAGATTAGAATTAACCAAAATTAGATTAGAAATTAGACAAAAACATTTACAAAATGTTATACGACAATAATTTAATTGAAATGTCTCTCCGACTCAATAGATCAGAGCCAATATTCCGAACCATAATAGAACTACCCGGAATTGGAAGAAGACCTCGAACCAAAGACGACATACGACAAAGTAGAAACTTGCCGTATAGTTATATGATAGTTCGGCAAAAGCCAGAACAAACTTTTATATTTCGAATACTACTTGCAATGAATTTAGATTTTCATTTGCAAACATAAAACCTTGAAGTTAATCTTCAAAATCATTTCAGGCGCTAAACAAAATTAATATTATACAATAACGATTGATAAAAAGATCTAAGATCGTTTTCCTAAAACTCTGCAGTATTATACAAAACATGTTTGAAAAATATTTATTGGAAAATAAAAATAAAAATTAGTAGCATGACAATAAATGGTTAGTAATCATAAATCATCTTGTTGTTCCAGCTTCATCACCTAAAACATAACAGCAATCATCAACTCACTAATATCATCAAAACACTAAATCTTTCCTTTACACACATTTAAAACTTTATTAAAACTTAAAGTCACTTAATTTTAAAACCAGATCATCAAGGCTTATCCTTGGATCTTAAATCATTTTCTACTTAATTAAAATTTAAATTTGATCATCAAGGCTTATCCTTGGATCAAACAGAACAACTTTGTTCTCCCCCACCCACTTAATTAGTGTCTAACGACCTCAAACGTCGATTCACTACCCAACCCTTTCTAAAGACCCAAGACTAATAGAAATTTTTAAAACAAAACTAATCATTCAAATTAGGATAAACAGTGAAGAACTTCGGTTATTCATCCTTCACTTGACCCCCCCTTACCAGACCCAAGATAAATCTTAGACTTAGTAAGTTTAAAATAGTATCTAACGAACTACTCGCGTTCTAATTATACCTGAACCTTGTGGATCGATTTACTATTCTCCAACCCTTGAACACAATCACTACCCCTAAGTAAGATTAAGTAAGTTAACACCTTAGCTTATACTAGTCACGAGAAAGTAAAAATCATTCTTCGGAATCGATATACTTTTCTCTCCAACCCTGAAAAATAGACCCAGGTTAAGCTAACCAAAAAATCGTAAGAACTAACAGTTTAAGAAAAATAGAAATCATTTAACAACCTTTGCATCCGTCATTCTAAACCTTATGTCATTTAAAAACCTAGGAAATAAACAAACAATCATTTTACACAATTGTGAAATAGATAACAAAAAATACGACCTTGTAATCACACCTCATACACAAACAGTTGGATACATTCGAACAAAACGACAAACACTGAAGAGAAAAATAATAACTAAACAAAGACAAATAACACGAAAAAGATTTTCAAAAAATCGAAACGCATTTTCAGAATCAGAAACCAACAGTTTAGACGAACTTTACAAACTAAAAGACTCAATAGATAAAAATTACCCACTTCACGATCAATTATATTTTTCTGACTCAGAAACAACTTCAAATTCATCACAAAGAGGAAAAAGAAGAATAAAAAAGCAGTACAAACACAAACCAGTACATCTATACAATTGGAATCAACCAATTCGACACATTAATAATTACATATTAACAGTCATCGAACGAAAAAATGAGTTCAACACACACCCCAGGTGACGAAACTCCAGATGACGATGAAATCTTTCCTTTTATAGTAGACGCAGATACTGATAGAGGACAACACATATTTTGTCAAAATTTACTCGTAAATTTATTTGAACCCGGAATCAGTCCATGTAAAACAGAGTTCCCCGATGTAAAAATCAAAAGACAAATCATAGATCACTACTTAAAAGATATATGCAACATAACACAACAGTATGGAATCTACTCCATAGAATTCACTTCCCCAAACCATAATAATAGAACATATACTATACAAACAGACGATCTTGATTTAGAATTTTCAAAAGTTTTTTCAGAATATATAAAAAGCATCCAATACCATAACTCACAAAGAGCAAACTCCATTTTCACTAATGAAGTTTTCGCAATAATATATAGTTATATTTCGATATTAGAAAACGAAATCCCATTAACAAATGTCTCACCGACAGAAACATCTAAACATTTAAAAGTACGACATGAAATTACACTACTCTCTAGTTATTTAAACATCATTAAAGAAAATTTCACGAAAGATGACGTTTCACAACATACCAAACACGATCTACAAAAAATTTTAGCATGGTTCATAATAGATTATTTCACACACAATATTGATTTAATTGCACAAGCAAGAAAAAATTTTAGACCCCAAAATTCGAACGATGATACCGCTATCACAGAACAATCAGATTATGTTTGGGACCCCGACTGGTCTCATCCCGCATTTATAAGCTTTCCACAATCAATCTCAAGTCAAGCAATAGGTACAATATCTTACATAAGAGATTATGTCAGAGTAATACCATTAACAATTGATGCAACACCATTAAACTATAATACATTTTTACCCGATACACAAAATAATAGTTTAAACTCTACAGTCATACACAACGAAAACCTCAATGGAACTAGGAATCTTACTCAACAAGATATCCAGACACCATCACACTTCATAAATGAAGAAATTGTACACACAACAACTACACAACAAAGTATTTCACCAATACGCCCAAATTTAACAACACCAAGAAATACAAATCCTTCACAAACACAGGTAACCTTACAATCAACCGTTAAACCTTCGGTTGCCCCTAAATATTCACATATGGATTACCAAACATACAGACCCATGACAATACCATCAAAAACACGCAAAACATTCACTAGAAACAACTTTGCAGACCATAATTATAATTATACACATCCATCAAAAACAAATTATCAACCACAAAGGAATTTTAATCAATATACAAAACCTCGAAACTGGGATAACCCAACGGCCCAATATAATTCCAAAAATTTTCAACCAAACCCTCCACAGGATCGCAGTGAAAATTACCCATTTTTTCAACAAAATAAAAATAAAAAACAAACATCTTATCAAATGGATTATTTATCCTCAGATGACGATTTCTTACAACCAGATATATTTGCACCAAATACTCAAGAATATCGTAGACAAGGAATACAGAAAACACGTACAAATTATAGGAATTTTTCTCCACAACCGATAGATGCACAACATCAACAACCAATTCAACAGCAAAATCCAATTAATACACAATCTTTTCAACCAATTCAACAACAAAATCCAATGACTGCACACTCGTATCAACCATCACAAATGCAAAATGAAATACCACTCCCATATTATCTTCAACAACATGAAATAACAAGAAACCAACTTTCAAATTTTTCTCAAATGCCAAATGCAGCAGAATCATTACAAATGACAATGAATCCATACCTAATGGGTGGATCATCAATAACATCAAACAAACCTTTAATGGTTTTCACAGGAACAGACCCTGAATACTCTGTAGAAGATTATTTAAATGCAGTAACAGCAAACCTGATTTTAAATATAGGACCTGAACCAATTAATACGCCACTACATCAAAACTGGATACATCGACGCACAGCGTTGATACAAACAACCTTAGATGGCGCAGCCCAAAAATGGTTTTCAGTACTACCTCTAGAAATAAAATCAAACTGGAAAAGATTTACACAAGAATTTTCAAAAATGTTTGACTCTGAAAGAAACAAACAACAACAAAGAGTTTTATGTAATGAAATTCGCAGATTACCAAACGAAACCATCAAGCAAATAGCAGTACGAATCGAAACACTAGTTCGAAAAGCATATTCACTAAATACACATGACTATAAAAACACAAAGATGACAGAAATCTTAATGATGACCTTAACACCACAATTAAGGAAAATAGCAATAAAAAAGAGAGCATCCCATCCTTCTTCAATTCGAGAACCCGATTTAGATTTTCGAAAACTAGTAGACAAATTAGAACAAGCAGAAATCACGATGAAACTAGAAGAAACGGAAAATCTGAAATTACAATACGTTAACAAAATTGAAACGACTCCCACTAATATTAATAATATACAGGAATCAGAAACAGACCTCGTTGAAAAAATCACTGAAATACTCAATATTTACGAAAAGAACCCGAACTTTAAAGGCAAACCATCTTTCAAAAAATGGTGTAATTATTGCCGACGATACGGACATAGTATTTCCGAATGTAAACAAAAACAGCAAGATAGTCAAAATAAACCTCAAAAATACAAAGAACCAAATAAATCATTCTATCAATACATGAAAAAAGATCAAAATTTACCGAACAAAACAGTTCACAGCAACAACAGTTCAGGAAAACCACTCCCGAACAATACAAATTATACAAGAAATCAATCCCCATATAACTCAAGTTATAGAGGAAGATCACCAGAACGAAGAAACACGTATAATTCATCACAAAATCACTACAATAGACCAAATAGTAGAAATAACTACTCCAGATCAAATTCAAATACACAACGATTTGTTTCTAGATCTAATTCCCAATCAAGAAATAACTACTATCCAAACAACCAATCACGAAATTCATCATACAATAGGAATAGAAACTACTCCTATAATAGAAATAGAAGTTATTCAAACAATCGAAATCAGAATTACCCGAACAATCGATCAAGGAATAACTCATATAATAGATCGAACTATAACAGACCAAACAATAATTACCAAAACAGATCGCGAAATAATTCACAAAATCGACACCCAAGTTATAATAATCGTTATAGAAATTATTCCCAATCACCACACCGGAATAATAATAACTATAATAACTCTAATAATCGTCATAGAAGCAGTACACCTAAACATCAAAGACAAATCAATCAAGTACAATCTAACCCAGAAACAACATCAGACCCCCCAGGTATTGATAACACAGTAACTGATACGTTACAACTCAATCAAATAAACTGTACATCATCAGATTCAGAAAGTGATACTGAAAACACTCTTTCTATCAATATGATAAAAGTCGAAAATGACTATGAATCTGTCATATATGAACAACCCTTTCCATCACATATATATGAAAATCAATCAGAATTTCTTCAAAATTATTACACTACACCCATAAATTCCACACCAACGACGCAAGAAACAAACGAGATTAACACTACAGATCAAACCAATAAAAACACCAAAACAAAATGCTTGAATACAAACCACATTTATCAAAATATACAAAAAGAACAACCCAAAGAAAAAATTTGGACAATACCATTTCTCTTAGAAAGCCCAAGAAATAAAGAATTTCAACCACCAGACCTTGAAATAGATTTTTTAATTGATTCAGGAGCAGAATCAAACATAATAAACATTCCCACATGGAATGAAATAAAAACTTTACACCCAAAGCTAACACCTCTTGAAACCTCCAGTAAGTTAGCAACAGCACAAGGATCAACATTGATAAACTACGGAAAAATCCAATTATTTCTCCTCCCTACCAGAACAATGGAGCAAAGTAAAATTCTAAACAAGCCATTTAAACAAATATTCCATATCACTGATATTAAATATAATATCATTGGAATACCATTTATTTCGAAGTATATACCAACAATTAACATCCTAAATAGTAAAATATTAATCAAAGATAAATATACAAAAACAAAAGAAACATCCCTAACATTTTTTCAAAGATTAAACAAACAACCACCATTCTTTTCAAAATTTTATCCAATATATAACCAACAAAGAAAACACCTGAAACCACTATCAGGAAACATCTATAATTTTTCAATCAAACAAGTTCACCAATATGATAAAGAACAAAACAAACAAAAATTTTATATGTCAGATTTTGAATTCAAACCTATTCATAAATTTTTCAAAATCACAATCTCATCAATAAAATATTTGAAAAATTCGAATTCAGATATTATTTCCTTACATGTTTATAACAACACACCTTACCAAGTAACATTACCTTTAGGACTTTTAGGATATTGTGAAACCAACGCTACAATATCACCAATACACGAAAAAGCCTATCGCGTAAATAATATACTCCAATTACTAGATATTTGCCAATCTACAATTCTTAATGAAGAATTATCTATAAATAATATAATAAGTAACGAAAACAGAAATACGGATTATTTCACAAAAACTCCATATTTCAAACCTACATTCAACATCAGTAACTACACAGAGAAACAACAAAAATTTTTAACAATGTTTAATTTCCAACATTCACAAATAACACAAGACGAATTCGAAAAGTTAGCCACACAGCTAATTAAATATTCATCAGTCTATGCAACATCAAAATTCGATGTTGGAAAATCAGTTCATCACTACATCTCCCGTTGAAACCAGACGCAGTTTTCAAAAAACAGAGAGCAAGTAAAGTACCAATTCACTTACATGATAAAGTAAACAGATTACTCGATATTTTAGAACAATACAACATTATATCACCAGTTAATAAAGAAGAACAACCAAAAGGCAACACATTCATCAACCCCGTTATCATTCTAGCTAAAGGAGAATCATTAAAAATCGTTCTCGATGCTAGATACCTCAATTCACTTATAGACGAATCAAAATGTAATTGGCCCATTGAACCAATACAAGTTATTTTAACAAAAATAAACGGCAAATACTTTACAACCGCCGATATGAATAGTGCATACAATCAAATGCCACTAGATGAACAATCACGACGTTTAACACAATTTGTTATCGGAAACCAACAATATGAATTTAACCGCTTATTCTATGGAATATCCATAGGACCAGCAGCATTTTCAGCTTTTATGAGCAAAATTTTTAGACCACTAATACTCAAGAAAAACGCAATCACCTATTTAGACGATGTTTTTATGCAATCACAAACAAAAGACGAAATGTTCAAAGTTTTAGAAAAATATCATCAAATACTTCAGAACGAAAATCTGAAGGCCGCCCCCGATAAATCACACTTCTTTTTGACAAGAGTTAAATTCTTAGGACATAACATAGAAAGAAAAACAATCACTCCATTGAAATCACGCATTGACGCTATTCAAAAACTTCAACCACCAACAAATAAAAAGAAAATCCAAGAATTTCTTGGAATGTTAAACTTTTTAAGTAAATATGTTTATAAAATGCAATTATATCTACGACCATTTTACAACATCCTTAGACAACAAAATAATTTTGAATGGAATACAGAACATCAAGCACGATTCGAAGAAATAAAGAAACTTTTAACCGAACAAATTTCAAATACAATCCCAGACCCTGATCAACCATTTTATGCAATGTGCGATGCTTCGAACTTTGGCATCGGCGCAGCACTATTACAATCACATAATGGTACAAATAAAATGAACCTGATATCAGCAAATTCCCGATTATTCACTCAAGCAGAGCTACGACTCTCAACTCTAATGAGAGAATGTACAGCCATAATATATACACTGACAGAATATGAATTTCTGATACTTGGATCAAAACATCCAACAGTTTTATTCACAGACCACAAACCAATCATTTTTCTTTTCACACAGAAATCTAACCCAAACCACCGAGTTTACAGATTTCAACTAATTCTAATGAAATTTCCAAACTTACATATAGTTTGGACTGCAGGAAAAAATCTTGCATTACCAGACACCTTAAGTCGAAATACACCACCTGAATTACTTACACGAAAAACAACAGTTGAAATACCCAAGAACATAAAATTCTACCTTGCAGAAAACGAAACATCACCCCGATTGGAATGCAAATATGCAGTAAAAACTGATATTGAACAATCACAAATAAATAATTTACAACATTTCCCACTTTATTTAGATTGTCAAAATAATCATTATGAAGTTGACCTACTTGGAACATCAACTTTCAAACCAATCCCATATTCTCAATGGATAAAAAATAACACCCAACAAAAACGAACAAAACAACACCCGCCTAAAAAAGACCATTTTCCACTAATTGAAAAAGAAGATTTAACTGATAAAATAAATTTATCAGGACCACAAACAAATGATTCAAAATACACAATAAATCAAGTTTTTGACCTCCATGACCCACTTGATACAATACCCTTATCTAAATTAGAAATCGAAAACATTTTTCTCCCCCCAACAGAAACAATTACAATTTCAACACTGAAACAATATCAAAACCTTGACCCAGTAATTAGACAACTGAAATCATGGCACAAATATAAAACTAAACCTATCAAAGCAGATCCAACCATTCTAGGAAACAAAACACTCCTCCGATACTTTCGCAAATTTAACAACACAACAATTAACGAAAATACAGACCTTTTAGAGTATAACCTGAATGAATCTACAGTTCCATGTCTCCCTATAAGTATGATTCTTATAGCTTTTAATATTTCACATACACAAAATATTAAAGGACACTCTGGATCAGAAAAAACATATTCAAATTTTATACAAAATTTTTACTTCCCAAATGCACCAATCTGGATAAAAGTACTATGCAATGACTGTATAGTATGTCAACTAAATAAACCTTACCCAAATCAAAAACAAATAGCACAAAAACAAGATTTTAAAGGACAAAGTTTATACTTTAATCATCGTATCTCATTTGATACTAAAGGACCAATTTCACCCTCATCAGAAGGAAACTCGTACATTATGGTAATTGTTGACGCATTTACACATTATGTAGCACTTAACCCAGTACCACATTGTAACGCTTATTACGCTTACACAACACTCTATGAACACTGGATAGCAAAATTTGGACTACCAGAAATTTTAGTCACAGACAATGGTACAGAATTCATAAATAATGAAATAATAACACTATGTCATTTATACAACATTAAACACAAACCACGTACATCTCATGCACCTTGGACAAACGGCTTAGTCGAAGGTATGAACCGTTCACTACAAGAATATCTTAGATGTATCATCAACGGAAATGATACAAAATATACCGAATGGTCAGCAGATGTAAAATTATTTCCCTTAGCATATAATTCACAAATTACGACAACTTTAGGAATGTCACCATACGAAATGGTTTTTAACCAAAAGCCACGCAAACCAATAATGTTTACAGCAACTTCACATAAAAACGCACAAGGTTATTGTCAACCAAATAAAGACTCAATTTGTTATAACCTCCCATTACATACGCACGATGAAGATCATTTTCATCACCCACAAATTCTTAAATTAGCCTCCGGTACACACACCGAATGGATTTTAAATAGAGATAAGAAACACAATGAAATTTACCAAAAAATAACGAAAAAGTTATTACAAAGACAAAACATAAATGACCAAATCAATTCACGTTTTACACCAGCTTCCGATTTAAAAATTGGAACATTTGTTTTAATACCTAATTTTAATACTCAAAAAGGAATTTCTAAAAAATTACAACCCCTCCGAAAAGGACCCTACCAAATAATTGCAAAACCCACTGATGTCACATATAAAATTACCGACTCAGACAAAAAAGAAATCGTTCAACATCGAAACAACCTATTACCTTATTACCCAAAAGAATACGCACTCCGCGAATTAACTCAATTATATTCTTTCACAGGATTAAAAATCATTCAAAATGAACCACATCTAAAAAACACAGAACAAAATGATAACCCCACCGAAAATCAAAACACGAAACCAACCGCCACCAAAAACAATACGCAAAACCATAAAGAACCTCCAAAACCAAGAAAAAATAGAAAAATGACAGAACAAATAATACCCCAAGAAGAAATAGACAAATCAGAACATAGAAAAGCAACAAGACTCCGAAATCAACCACGTAAAAACTACAAAATGTTCATCCCCCAATCTAAAATATTAAAGAAAGTAGAATTTAAAAAGTAATTTTAAGATTTTATACTTCACAATCTTGAAACATCCGTAACATTTTTCATTCCAATTTTTCAAAATAACATGCTCACAAGTACGCAATAATTCTAGTTCAAAATAGACCAATAGGATTCATCCAATCCGCCACTTTCTCTAACTCAAACTAAGATCAATTAGACGAATAATCTAGAACTCCAGGCACATCTCTAACTATAACTTTACAACCTCCAGGTCAAAAATAAGCAAACCACTCCAACTTGACAACTAAAATAAATATCACCATAATACCGTACCCCTCCCTTATCTAATAACCCAAAGATCAACAATATTTCCCCAACTCAGACCACGAATACCCCCAAAACAAATTTGATAACTTAGCCTAAAGTAACAAAATGAAGATTTTAATTAGCCTAAAGTATAAAAATCTCACCATACCCCGGATCATTTGACAAACAAAAATAAAGAAAAAGACGACCTCCCAGTCACCATGAAAATTGCCCCCAACAAATTTTTACAAAACTCAACCCACTTGTCAAAAAACTAATAAATAATTCGACCACACTAGAAAATCGCCTCAAACAGCAAAAAATATTCGACCAAGAGATCATTTCTTAAATGCTTTTCTCTCAAACAGTTGCTCAAATACTTATAAATTTTAAACATTTTTTTTCAATACTTGAAGCCTTTATAATATTTCTTTTTGATATACTTGAATCTTTTCTAATAATCCTAATCATATTTTGTAACATTTTTTAAATTTTCTACACTATACTCGAACTATTCCTCCAACTTTCCAAAACCCTTGAATATATCCACAGGTACGATTTTAACAACTTGTCTAAATGATACGAACAATTTTCAGTAGAACTGATATTTTTTTATTGTTTGTAATTTTCATAACATTTTTATCATCCCTCATTTTGACCATATGTAAATGTATAAAGAAAGCAATCATCACATTTGCCCTAGCAACAATCCTTCTAATTCTTTTTTTGGAAGAATATTATAATAAACACAAAATTTCTCACTAAATTAACAATTCAAAAATCCATCAAAAATTGCTACCCAACAGTCACAGAATCAGTCTTCACCGACATCATCCCAAGATAACCAAACACCACCTTCAACTACTCAAAATCCTCAAACATCTACACGAATTTCTTTTCAAGACAATCCATACACTTTTGAAGAACGGCACGCTCGTTTATCTGAACCACTAGAACCAGTTCAACGACAAGCATCCCTAAGTGAACCAACATACAATCTTTACCCAACACTACCACAAGAACTAAGCAGAATACGAAACCTTAGTCAAAACCAAAACACAACAGAAATAAATAGACAAATTATACATCCTCGACGAAATAGAAATTTTCAAACTCCCCGAGTTCATTTTGATATACCTCAATCCCCATCACAAACCACTCCAGAAAACCCCATTGGTATATTACCAGAAACCCCTACGCTTCTTTCACAACGTAGCACCTCAAGCCTACCATCAGATTACTTAGGTTCAACACCAACATCTGAGCAAATACGTGAAAATCCTTTTAACCCCCCAAACCAAACATCACGACTGCCATATTGGACTACACATTCATTTACACAAGGTGAACCAAATTTAGTCAATGACCCCATAGATATTTCTACGGATACAACAACATCCTCACCACTACCAGAAACATTATCACTACCATCAACACCATCAATAAGCCAATTTTCACCACCACCCTTTAACTTAAATTTTCCAAATAATCTCGACGCCAGATATCGAGAACAATCATCAATAAATATTCCTTTAAGACTAGATTGGAATACATTCACAGCACCTCCACCATTATTTGGACAACATCAAGAAAGTAACCGCCTTCATAACTGGGCACTTAATAGATTACAATATCGCCAAGATATTCATAACGATATCCGTGATCACAATATTCAAATACTCCAACAAAACAGTTTACAATTAAAGTTTGAAATCACAGTTAAGTTAAATAACATTACCCAACATCCCTACCCATTAAATCCACCTAACATAACAGCTCAATCACTACCACCACCGTTTATAACTACTGAAGTAATATATAAATACGACAGATATACCAAAAACACAATTGGCTACATTACATTTTATAATCCATACTCAGGATTATCATACACATGTATATTCTAAAATTATTAATTTTTCTCCAACTCCTTTTTCTAGTAACCTCAAATCAAAACATAAACCCTTCCCCTCGTACAGGACCACAAGATTTATTAGTAACACATTACGATTGCGAAGAAAATGAACAAAAAACACTACACAAATATGCAATAAATCAAGTATCACAATGTGAAACAGAACCACAAGCTATAGAAACCACAGATATAATAGCAACACTCTATTCAAAAGCCCGAGCAACAACAGTTACAGGTTATAAATTCACAGCAACATTTTCCGAAAAGAAAGTACATTGTTCACAAGTCTCGAACGGAAACAAAAACCGACTTGACCATGAATCATTCTATCAAAGTAATATAGAACGCCTCTTACATCTCAATCCCGACGATTGTAAAAATGAATTACTTAGACTAAACATCACACAAAATAAAAACTCCCAAAGAAAATTAGTTAATTTTCAAGTTTTTTCAGACTCTGTACACCAATCACAACTTGAAAGACACCAAGGACATATAAAACTAGACGAAAAATACCCGTATAACGGCGCACACGGACGATTAACCTATGACCTACATGATAAACATTGGATACCACACATTGGTATAAATAACCCATCAAACTGCAAAGCAGACACGAAAAATAAAGGATACCAAGAAATAATGTTTTTCGATTGGAAAATACAACTCGAAAAAATACAACTCACACGAGATTTATCTGATAATACAATGATCTATCAAGGAATCCGACTACCTTGTAAAAATGATCAAGGATATTGCGACCCTACAACAAGAACACAAGCAACAATTGTTTGGTTCCCCGAAGATACATGTACAACATTTCAAGTAGCAAAAATACACGCTCGTATGATAAAATTTCACGAAAAATATTTTATACAATCAATTCCATATGAACAAGTCCATCCATCACGCAAACTAAGTTCCGATTTTAGAAACATAGACAATATAGAAAATAAATTGACACGTTTTCAAATATATCAAGAAACAGAACTTGCATGTAAATACAGGAATCCACTTCACAGAACACAATACTCTGAAATATTAGTTGAATACGAAAAAGGATTCGACATGACCACTGGAAAAGTAAAAATCGACCCATATGCCACAGGTCATCCTCTAAACGAAGGAACATCCTATATACCAGTTAATTTTGAAAAAAGTAACGGACAACCTGGTGGACATCTAAAACCTTATGACACCAGAAGCACACGCTTACAAGAATTATCACTAATGAATACTACATATTTCGGTAATACCCACTATGATATTCATTTGGATATGAAACTAGACTATACAATTAGCCGCATTTTTCAAGAAATGTCACTCTCCGAATTAGAAACACTACACCAACTATGCGAATTAGAACGAACACAAATATTACAATCACTTGCACTAGCAGTATTAAAAATACCCTACGCAGGATACTTATTATCAGGAAATAGATCAAATTTTTTAGACTATGAAGGAAACATCTTATGGTTTTATACTTGTACCAAAAAAGTATCACCACTATACGTTTTTGAAGATAAACGATGTTATAAAAGAATCCCTATCTTTTATAAGAATAAAATACATTTCGTGGATACACTTTCACGAAGAACCTATTTCTGGGATACCGCAGTCCCATGTGGATCAGAAAACAGCCACAATGTAGTACAACTAAACCCTGATGAAAATAAATATTATCTTCTCACTCCATATCCCACATTAATGCAATCACTCAAAAAATTTTCACCAGAAAGCATTCGCGCTATCGCTCGAAACCCAAATATAGACTTACAATCAATAGGAATATACTCAAAATCAGATATTCAACATCACATTAGAATACAACAATTCCAAGAATTATTAACACAAATGGACACAATACAAAGACAATCAATTGACCAAAACTTACGCAAACTTGCAGAAACCGCAGGTTTTGCCGATATCTACACACAAGACTATAGCGGATATTTTAAAGACATTAAAGATTATATATATCTAAACGGCGAAAAATACCGTCCCCAAGATATATCACCAATCAACATTTTTAGCTTTGTTACACTCAAAAATGAGATCCTCGATTTTCTAGGATGGCCCTACTACATCTTAGAAAAATTGACTATTTTATACGCAATGTTTAACTTTATTGGATTTCTTTTCTCACTCTTAAAAGGAATCTACAACACATGTGCTATACACACACAAGTAAACAGACAAGCAAGCGTAGCACGCATACTCTTTGCAGGATTTTTTGGAATTTTTTCCACATCTATAAACAAAATTCTTTTAGACGCACAAATAAAAGAATATAACACAAAAATAACAACACGACAAAATACATACGACGAAGAACATAACAATGTCGACACACAGCCAACGGCACCACAACTACCACCCCTACCAAATAATCATCCACTATCCCTAGTCCCACGAAATTTTCGAAATTTAGCAATCACACATAATCCAAATTTTCGACTCAATACATCACAAAGTCCCGTCCAACATATAATGACACAACAGTCACAAGATGATAATACTTATGAACAAATTATTGAACAGCCCCATACCACCGCTTTTCAATCTCAAAATAATAATTTTTTTAGCCCACGATGAGCCGCCAACTTGGATCACTACACCGATCAAATTCCCATCCAACCAATCTTACCTCTTCAATCCCAATCATACCACTTTTTGCTTTTCCGCCACCCGATTTTCCATCTAGCAATGTAACATCAGGCATGAATTCCGACACTAACTCACATATTTCAGTTTTATACTCCATCTCACAGCTAAATAACCCGAATATTGAAACCCCCGATGAATTTGCCGACTCAGAACCATCCCCATCCAATAATTTTCATAACCCTTCTAATTTTTCTCAACCTCCTTTTCAACCCATATTGTCCAATAACCCTGACCCAATCACTCCGACACCCTCTTATGCTTCCCAAGTTACCCCAACCTACTCCTCATACCAATCTGACCAATCATCTCATTCTCCAGACACCCCCCGAATCTCCCCAGAGCTAGATAATTTTATTACCCTCCAACAGCAACCCTACCATCTTAACACCCCGACCATAAACCAAATCTCCTCCACTACAAATTCATCCAATCCCCCTACACCCTCTTCAAATTATACTGAATCATTAACACCATCATCCACATCCACTATATCTTCACTAAACACTAATAGAGCTTACCGCACTTTTAAAAGAAAATTCCCCAACCATCCTTTCCCAGCAAAACCAGGAACAGCCCGTGAATACATCAACCACCCCCAGCATACTAACACTAAAGAATTTTTAGCTATCACCTTACCCTCGTTTCCACAATACACTTTAAACACCCCTCACGACGCTAACGAAACACGCAACTTTGTAGATGAATACGTTTTAATGCCGACTCTCTCTTGGACCTCATACTATCATTTCACTAACCCTCTTTGCTTACCTTTATCCAGTACTTCCATCGATATAGAACGAAACAAGGACATGCTATATCAACTCACTACACCACTAACCGCTAGACAGTTTACTTACGTTGGATATAAAAAATCACTAAAAATACACACTGCACCTAGAGCTAATGAATATACGCTAGAATACTACGATCACAACATCATCAGAGCTAACCAAGATCAATTCTTAGACGACGATCGCTTCGCTAATCCACAAATCACCGAGAAATTTTTCATCAAGACACCATATATATTTACACTAAACATCTTCGACCGCAAGTTTGATCACATTATTTCAGAAGCACTAACAGACACACAGGCATACGAAAGTTTTAAAGAACGCTTCCAAATATTTTCACTAACCTTTCATTTCCTTGCACCACACGAAAGAGATTTACACTGCTCACACGATATTATGTTGCGCACTAAACAAACACATACATACAGTTACTATCGTTTCATCCAAAATCACTTTGACCTCCACACACCCTCTAGACAACCACACCATCGTTTCCAATTCATCAATTCAAAATACACTTCACCGTATTTCCTAAATTTCACATATTGTATTAAAGACACTAACCTCCATGGTATTCTTCGTAATTATGACCCCATAACCCAAATGTACATTTTCTGCCCCATCACCAAAACCTTCAACGCCGAAGAATCCCGACCCTTCCTTATCCCGCACGAATTCCTACAACCTATAGAAATCCCAATTTTAGAATTCATCCACAACACTAAATTTAACCACAAATTATATAACTTAATCCAAAACACACCTTATGAGTTTGCAGTAGGCACTGAAGAACTAACCACTATTAAGGCACTTCAATTGCTTTGGCCACTGCTTCAAACTAAAAATATCATCCGCATCTTAGCTAAACTACTAACAACTTCAGAACTAATTCACGACATCTTCCCCCACGGTTTTTTCCCCGACGACTAACAGGTAAGTATAAATTAAGTAAATATTACTAATTAATTACAGTATTAAAAAACTCACCATTCTTTATTCATGTTTTCTTTAGATTTTTAGCCTTCATCCTAGATCATCTGAAAAATTCACAAAAGAAAAATAAAAAATAGCAAACTTCTTCAAAACTGTTCAAAACCCTATTAAACTTTTGCACCAACAATTAAATAAATATAATACCAATGCAGTAAATTAATTTATAAAATTTCCCCCCAAAAGCAGTAAATCTACATATGATGAAAATTTGTATCTTAAAATTCCCCCATAACTAGCAGTAAATTTCTAAATTCTATGTAGTAAATTAATAAAATGCAATTGCAGTAAATGCAATTGTAGTAAATTAATAAAATGCAATTGCAGTACTAACCTTTTGATATTTTCATTCATTCGCACAGAAATTCTATCCACACTCGCACAGCTCGCCCACGAAGAATTGTTTAAAATAATGAATTTCAGTTTCAAGTTTTCACACTCAACAACTCTAACATACAATAACATGTTTCAAACTTTCCTTTAACCCGGTTGGAAAGGAATCATATACTAAACAAAACTAACCAACGCAGCTTACTAAATACCACAAATCATAGAATAACAGCATGACTAAGAAAAGGAAACCAACGGTACCCAAACCGGATTAACCCAGTTTAAAACTGGATAATTTATTCTTTTGAAGACTATTACAAAGTCTTAGAAAGAAATAATAAAACACAAAAAAGTCGAAAGACAAACCCATACCACAAACAATTTGCTTTTTGGAAAAAGTACATAACCAACAAGACATAAGTAAAACCACAACAAACCCAACATAAAACGTTGTCACATAACAGGACCCCTCACAAACACCGCATGAAATCATACTCCCACTCCTGGCCTAACCCACCAGGAAAGGACGTCCTGAGCATGCTCTATAGCCGGCCTAACCCACCGCGCTACATCCACGCTTTGTGACCACACCTTTATTTTTAATAAGAGCTACTCAAGGGTGAGTAACTCTTCAAAATAACCGAACTAAAACAAAAAGCTTTTGTGAAAACAACTAACTAAAATCATTATTAAAAAATATTAAACTAATAAAAGTTTTATAAAATGTAAAATCACATGATGCAATATATAGATCAGAATACAACACCAAGGACGAACATCAAAAGACAAGACGACCTCACTACACTCGAGAGAGAATGACCAACTACAATCGATATGCCGCTCACAATCACAACTCAAAGGATTTAGAGTACGACTTGACTTCGCAGAAAAGGACTTCATTGAACTAGACCAATGACCACCTCGATGTTCAAGTATACGTACAGATCCGAGTAACCAGGCATCCCCTCCACGCACAATCTCCACGCCATTCCCAAACTAGATCATACACAAAAGAAGTTCTCCACGCAGAACAGAAAAACCTGACATAGCCAACCATTCTGGAATCAGAATTGACTTTGTTGCAGAGACTCAGTCGTTGTCACAAGAAGAAGCGAAAGAAAATTATGATGTTCGCCAAATACCAACGTCCATCATCCACCCTTGAATTACAGAAGAACTGTTCTAAAAAACTCTGTAAAACCCGGATGGGTGGAACCTGATCTAAACTATATTTTATGATTGGATAAATTAAATGTTTTACCAATGTAAAGTATTTAATATTAACCAATCATGATCCATCTAACTAACAACCCACTTATTTGTAAGTGCTGAAGTTACTTGTAATTTCAGCACCAGAGAGATTTGAATTTAACTTAGAAATTAGTTGGACTCTCCCGAGCACTTCAGCAGCCGCAATAAACCAGTATACCCTAGATCTATTGAGCCTAGCAGAGACTAGTTAAACAACCTGAGACTAGATAGTATAAGAGTAAGATTAGGATCGGTATTAGACTAAGAAGTTGCACGAATCTATCCGGCCGAAAATAAGATAGCGTGACGAGCAGACGGTGTACCCTATCCGAAATTACTCTATGAGTTACACTTCGGTCCTAACTCACCGGGTTGACAAAAAATGCTTATCATACGATTTCATATTATGAAAAAAATGCTTATCATACTGTTTCATAGACCAAAAAAAATACTTTGAAAATAGCATCATAAGCATTTTCCATAACATGAAATATTATGATAGGCATTTTTTCCATACTATGAAATGTTATGACCAGCATTTTTTCATAAATGAAAATACCAAAAATATTTGTTTTGAAATTTTGTGTTTCATCCGAAACACTAAACCTGGACTTTTTGTCATAAGAAAACCCAGATTGTAACTGGCAGTTACCACGCAGATAAACTGCATTTGGTGATTTTTGCCACCTACGTTTTTTTTGGTAGTATAGAAAAAAAGGCAGTTTTTTTTACAAATTTATTTTTATCTCGCCAAATGAAATAAAAAAACAATAATCGTGTTGAGTTTAGGTGAAAACTTATGAAAACAAAACTTGCTTAAAATTTTAGCAGAATTAAAATGGTGTAATTTGTTTTGCGAAGTTCGGGCCCAAAATTTTGGCTTTTCTTAGTTAATCAGAAATTACGCCAAAAAGACCCAGTCGATCTCAGACATAATTATATCAATGTGAGCCCCTTACGTAGCCCAACAAACTTTAAGAAGGGTATATTCTCCAAAACCCTAATCTTTTAAATAGTTTGCTATTTTTTTTGGCGAATTTACCCTCCTTAAAATTTGTTGGGCTACGCAAGGGGGCTCACTTTGATATAATTATGTCTGTGATCGACTGGGTCTTTTTGCGGTAATTTCTGATTAACTATAAAAAGCCAAAACGACCCATTTTTGGGGTAAAATTTTGGGCCCGAACTTCGCAAAACAAATTACACGATATTAATTTTGCTAAAATTTTAAACAAGTTTTGTCTTCATAAGTTTTCACCTAAACTCAACCCAATTTGAGAAAAACGCGTTTTAAATTTCAAGTTTAATGCGTTTTGTCCGGTTAATTTAAATCATCACTGTATTGACATATGGCAAGTAAACCTATTGTAACTCGCCACTTCTTCTTAGTCATATTAATGCATTGCTGGACACTGTTTATAAAAATTTGTTCTTGGTAATTGCGTAACGCTTATTCCATCGCTTAGCAGGGGATTGTCGAAACAAGCCAAATTTGTTATCGATTAGAGCTTTGAGTTTCAAGATGTTTTGTTTTTCATGGAGCCCTTCCATTCTGCACAATTTCATTTTGAGTTTTTATTGTAAATGATAGTTTGCGATAAAATGGAGTTTCACTGAATAATTGTTTATAAATTAATAAACTATATGTTTTAACAAAAAGATGAGTAATAGTCGCCGATGAACTTTCAGTTGAATCCGCCTGGTTATAAATTAGCGTGTGAGTTCTGAGTATTCGATCAATGAGTTTTTTTATGAACTTCGATTTAAATTTTTCCAAGCAAGATTTGACTTCTTTCCCAACGGTTTTTCAAATTTTTTTCTTGCATTTTCAGTTACCTGAAATAGTCATCGGAGAGATTTGATGCATATATCATATTAAAGCTTTATAAGCCACAATTCGATCCGTAAAATTTTTCATTTTTTATTTTCAGCTAAATTCGCGTGAATAAAGCCAGCTAGATGACTTATAATAGGGCAATAAGATTTTTTAAAGCATTTAAATTAAAATTCGATTTATATTAGCTATTTTCGGATAGTTTACTTAGATTATTTTTGAGGATGTAAAATGTAAAAGAAAAGTAAAAAAATTGATCTGAGAAAAATTTAGAATTTTTTCGATTTCTTATATTTTTTTTTTACTTTTTGCGAAGAAAACGTCGTCATATACCTAATTTACTATAACTATCAATATGCATAAATTCTTGGTTTTCGTTCAGATGTTTTCATCGCCCCACGGAAAAAAAACCGCTTCACAATTTTACGGAAAAAAAAACGACCAAGAGAGTATGCTGTTTTTGAATAAATTTTTACGTTTATGTTTCAGAAATGATTCATAGCACTATAGCCAGAGTTAGAAACCAGCGCAACCTGCGTAACCAGCAGAATAACCCTGCAGATACCGAAGAAGAGGGGGAGCAGGTGGGGGCGGAGGGGCCGGCGGAGTTTGACACGGAGGGCACAATCAAGAAGTTCGACCAGAATGTGAATGCCAACCCCCCAGTGCCAGTTGTGAACTCAAATAAGATGGGAAAGGGGAGCAAAGTGGACGCCCAGAACGAGGAGAGGTCAGTCTGAAATTAAAAAAAAACACTTTTCAAGATGTTTATATCATAAAACGTAAATTACCATTACTATGAAATTAATACTAGAATACTTGAAATATCAAGATCGGTTTACATCAACAATGAAGCATTTTATACTTATTTTTAAGTTCAAATTAATATTCAAATGGTAATCTACCGGTTTCTCTAGTTTTTTGTCGAGTATGAGCCTTCTTCAGCGTCCGCCCACTCGTTCATATTCAAAACACCACTAGATAGTTCTCATGTAATTACCATTTGAATTAGGGGCGGAATTTTTTTAAATTTTTTCATGGGGGAGGGGGGGGGGGGGGTTTGGGGGATTTGACATCCTTGCCAACCAAAGGGTCCCCCTTTGATATTCTTTTATGATATCCAATTTAGGTCGACCGACACAAAAAATTTTCTAAAGGTGCCTTCGTGGCGAATAACCAATTTTGATGTCGAGCGCGCGCCGAAAATCGCGATTTGTTGGTAAAAAATTTCCCAAATGCAAAAGTGCCCAAAAACGGCTTTTTTGACCTGTTTTTTCGGACGGTTTAGTCAAAATACGGTCTTAATGGTGTTCTGGCAGCGTTTGGAAAATCAATTTGGTCGACCTAAAAAAAGACGACACATTTAAAAAAAAAAATGAAAATCCGTCTTTCCCCCCTCCCCACCTCGAGAAAATCCAAGATCCCACTTCTCAATTTGAACTTGCTTAGCACTGAAAGCAAACTTATTGATTCTCAGTGATTAAAATTTCAAAATTTGAGCAAAGTTAACATCCCCGAAAGCGTTTCGGCGGGGAGAATGTTAACTTTGCTCATGGCGCGCCTCAGCATACTGATCATTGACGCTTTTCATTCGAAATCAAAAGCCTTTTTGCCTGCAGACAGAGTTGGTGTTAAATTGATGATCATGCCTGGTTAAAACATTCTTTTGCAACATTTAAAAAAGTCAAGAAAAAACCGTCATTTTGTTTTAAGTATTTTGCTTCTGGGTTTTGAATAAAATCTTTGGAGTATAAAAAAATGTTGCTAATTTTCAAAGAAATACATTTTGAGTATCTACAGTTTCTCAACAATTTCTATTCCCAATTGACTTTTATTCAGCGTATGATTTTGTTTCTGAATGAATTGTACACTGGGTTGCAATAAATAAGTAGACACTTGATTTCAACGAGCAAAGGAACGATTTTCTTCTTGACGTTTTTTTTTCTGTGCAACTAATAGAGATAGAGGGGTTGATTTTAATACAAACGCTAGATGAAACTATTTTATATGCTAGATGAATTTAGCATGGTCAAATATGCAGAAATCTTACTTTAAAAGCGTAAAATAGCAAGTATATCCTAAGCAGTTTTAGAAGAACTCTTAAGTTGTTTCAGATGAACTCTTGATGAGGAAATACTGGCTGATTTACGCCTTCAAAGCAAAATTTCTCAACTTTGACCAAACTAAGTCCTGTTAAGTAATTTCATCTAGCATATCTAAAATTTCAATAGTATAACTCGATTAGTTGCAAAAAAAATCATTTCTCTACGCGATGAAATCAGGGTTCTACTTATTTATTGCAGCCCAGTGTATTTCATTTTTGTTGGGCAGACAAAGGCTTTTTCATGATTTAACTATAATTGAAATTGAAACAAGAACATCTGGAATTCACTTTTTTTCGAAGAGAATAGTTTATTGATTTCCTAATTAAGCGAAATCAAGTTTTTGAATAAATGAATAAAAAGCTCATTTCGAATTCGAAAAAAAACAACCGCATCTACAAACCACCATAAGCTTGACATCAGAATTACGTAACATAGTTGCATAACAACGTCGCGACAACTTGCTCTGAGCGTATCAACTGATCATAAGCTTCTTGTGAGGCTAATTCTAATTTTTATGGCTAGTTGCCGTTGAAATCTTAAGTTCAGCTTGATGACCGACCACCAAAAAACAACTCAAATCTGTTCAAAATAAACAGTATTGCAGCGCAAAAAAATCTACTCAATCTTGAACTAGATTTCGCATCAAACTAGCGTCCATTCGTATTCAATAAAAAGGAAAGATAAAAATATGTTTCCAGTTGTTTCAGGCATATTATATTGTCATAAGTCCTTGCTATCATAGCAGTTTTTTTGTTGCATTTGAAAAAGATTGCTTGATCTCTGGAATATCTGAAAAAAAAATTAAAAGCAATATCAGTTTATTGACAACAACTCAATAACTAATCAGAATAATTTTCAAATATTCCGAATCAATGCGGTATAGATCAATTGATTTATAAGTATGCTGGAGTCTGGGATTTTTGTTCACTTTCTAATTCAGGATGCGTAAAGTGAAATTTCGAGCCTTCACAGCCAGCCTTTATCCTTCCTCGCTAAATTGATCTGAAAGTTAAAAACATTTAGAGCTATTCTTCTACACACAAGGGAATGTTTTCCGAAAATTACCTGATAAAAATCGAATTGTGACCAAGCTTATCTTGATAGATTATTTAATAGTACCCAAACCACCGCGCATTTTAGTGATCCAAAAATATTTAAAAAATACAGTACTAACAAAATATTTATCTGTAATGGCTATCAGAAGAATCGAAATTTATGGCATAAGCTATTGAGTGCAAGATTTTTTTTGGAAAAGAACAACTTTATGATTTTGCTGTTGCAGCAAATGTATGTTGCAAAAACCTTTGGCAATAAATTCTTATCTGAAAGTCTATCGAAAATTTTTATTTGACGTTTTTTGGCACTTCACGGCAATACAAAATTTTTTCCGTCCAACTGAAAAAATTTAGGTTTGGAAAGCATTGTCAAATTCCACTTTTCTTCAAAATAAATTGAGAGTCAATATTCACTTAAAAATCAAGAAAAAATTGTATTGGTTTGAACTGAACTTGAGCTGAGGGTCATTGACAAACGTCTGTGAACTTATTAGGGCACAATTTTTCTTACCTGAGCAAATATTTGTCAGCAAATATTTTAAACCAGTGTATGAAAAATTAGTGGATTAACAACATGCTGGCATTTAAAAAAAACTTTATTCGAATTTGTTTTTTGCATAAATTTTTATTTAAGCTGACCAATCTGAGTATCAGAGACAAGTGTAGTGAAAAAAGATTTGAACAATTTGATGCCCTAAGTATATTACACTCTATGTTTTAAAAAAATTGGTGTTCTGAGCGGAAAACAGCAGCCAAAACATACAACTTGAATGAACACTGAGCAAAAATTATACTTTATTTTGATCCAAAAAATTTGAATAAACAGGCTTCAAAATTTTTTCTAATACCGAGCGTTTTTGCAGATCGAAGTTTGAAAAAAGTACGTTCAACCGCAAAAATCAGAGTGATGTTTTCATGTTGATTTAAATTTTTATGATATTTTTTGTTGCAATTGTTGCATCTGGATAAAGAGCGAGTCAAAAGATTTTTGGCGGAACTTTGTATTTTCATTAAGGAATGTTTCAGGGCTAAAAAAAGTTATATTAGCACCTACGACCAAACTTTTCGTTTTTTTTTTATTTGTTTTTTTTTCGAGAACATTAAAATGTCGGCTCTAAATAGCCTCTTCGAAAAAATTGAACCACCAATCTCAATAGTGAACTTTTTGTAAATTTTTTTAAACATTTTACGTCAATCAAATTTTTTTTTCACCATGATCTAGAATGGTGTTTATTCTTTGCTCTCAGCTGTTGCGGTATTCAAAAACGAATAGCAACTTCAATTGGTACTCAAGGATTAAAACCAGCGCAAGTTTACAATTTGCATTTTTTGTAGAATTATGTCGTTATGCACGCCATAGTGCTATTTTTTGCATTTTGATGGTAGAAAACGGACACGTTTCCCTTCACTTATGCTATGGGCAACTCTGTTCTGCAGGCTGAAAATTGCTGTTTTCGCAAAGTCGATGTGTCTGGGTAAGCGTTAGGGTGCAATCCAATTTTAAAAGCTAAACACAATTATCTCTCACCCTTTTAAATTCATATTTTATTCCGACCACTTCATGGCGTGGGGAAAAACGATGTGTTAAAGGTAGTTTGTTTTTCAATTTTAACAACCTCAAAGAAAACTCTCAAGCGATCAAGAGCAGTATAATGAAAGGTTTGATTCAAATTAGTCTTGGTTCGAATTTTATAAAGTTCAGAAAACCTGTCACAAAATTTACGACACAAAAGGATAGACACAAAACTTGCAAATAATACTGGGAGAGATTAAAACCTCAAATTGATTATTATAGGTTTTGCATTAACTTAGCAATTATTTTTTCTCTTTCAGCCGGTTTTTTTAAAACTTTTTCGCCTAAATTTTTTTGTCAGAAATTTTGTATCTACTTAAAAATTGTGATATAGATGGTCTAAATTTTGCATTAATTTATCAAAAAAGGCTCATATAGCTGTAATATCATCATATCCTCATAACTGTAATGAACAAGTTATGAAACGAACAACAAAAATTGAAAAATTGTGTAGGTGATAGCTTAAGGAATTTGACAACATTGAAGAAAATTAGGAGATTATCTCATTTATGCATTACAGAACAAAATCGAAATGTCTTCTGTTGTTCTATATGAAACAGTTTTTATACACAAAATGATTTATGTGAAAAATGCAAGCTGTTTTAAGTGGGATTTAAATTTTTCTGAGTTAAAAGATGTTGAGATTATTTCTAATTGGTTCAACAACATTTTTATATCAAACAAGAAAGTTTGAGCTCATTTACTTCTGGACGTCTTCGAATTTTGGCGTGGCATTGTGATGCATCGGTAGTTGTAGTGATGTTGCTCAACAATCATATAATTGCGAGTTCAGATTTTACGTGGGCTGCAATTTACAAGGTGAGCTCTTGTGAGATAGCCATAACCTTAAGCTTAGTTAATCTTAAATAAATAACCACCGGGACCTAAGAAAGAGTTTTATTTCAGCCAATGGTAGTAGTACTTCACGTTAATGCTTCGACCAAGTTGATTGATGAAAAAAGATACGCTTTGGAAAAGCTGTGCCGTTTTGTTGGAAAATGGGAATTAATTAAAAAGGAGGTCCCGATTAGAAAAGACTACATTAAATATGATTTAACTAAACTAAAATGGGTTGAAAGTGATTGATTGACGGCTTCTCATTGGAAATCAAAACATTGCTTGTTAAACAGGAATCTTCGAACGCTCAGCCCAAATAAAAACAGAACGGCTCTAACGCGACACACCAATGGGGATGCCCTAAGAGCGCTTTTTCAGATACTCACCTTCACGTGAAAAACATTGGGCCATATTTCTGTCTGTATTTTGAGAGTGGTCGCATCAAAAAAGTAAAGCTTGATGCAAAGCTTGAGCAACTAAATAGCTAACCTCAACGTTCATTTAATTATTAGGGATGGTTTTTTTCTCCAGACAAATTTCGACTTTGTTACTAAGTTCTTAGATCATTCCAGAAGTATTGTTTGAGTTTTAGTTTAAAAAAATACTTCATCTACAACTTTTTTTCTTGATTTTGAGTTTAAAAAGATACTTCATCTGCAACTTTTTCTGAAAAAATTATGATGATTTTATTCGCGGAGATTTAATCCGTCTTAGAAACTATTCTAAGTTAGGTTGAAGCATGCCTTTGTTGTTCCGACTTTCGATACGAAAGTAACCGAATATTTGTGCTCGGGGTGAGTTTTTTTTTCTGTTGTTTCTTTCTTTTTTTTTTCTTTTTCAAAAGATACTGTTGTCCTGAGCTTAAATTTGAAAATATATTCTACCTGTGATCATTTTTTGTAAAGTTATGAGGGTTTAAAGATTGCCATTTTGGCAATTTTGACCAATTTGGGACAATTAACGCGCAATATAATTCGCGCTATTAACGCGTAAGCGAGATTTAATCCGTCTTACAAATCGTTCCAAATTGGTTGAACGAAGCTTATTTGCCATAATTGATTTGTTACAAGGAACGAAATCTATCTTTTTGTACTTTATATGGCGTGTGGGGGGATTATTTTCATTAAAAAATTCAAATTTTAGAAAAAAAAATTCATTTTATTCTCTTTCATTAAATTTTTTTATGTATTACTGCTGCTCAATAAACCTTAAAAAGCAGTCGGAACATTCAGGGCTTCGCCCTGATACGAGCAGTCTTGTTCTATTTAATACTTTGTTTATGCAAAATATATCACTTTGTACTTTACATAGCAAGTGGGGGATGATTTTCAAAGGAACTTAAAAGCATTTTTTGAACTTTCTTCAATTCTTTTGAAAACTTTACCAATTTTTAAGTTAAGACTACTCCATAATGAATTAAACAAGACTGCTCGTATGAGGGCGAAGCCCTGAATGTTCCGACTGCCTATTAAGGTTTATGGAGCAGTAATAACATTAAAAAATTAAAAGTAATAAAACAAAATGAAAAATTTTTTTCTAAAATTTGAATTTTTTTTATCAAAACCATTCCCCCACACGCCATATAAAGTACAAAAAGCTAGATTTCGCTCCTTGTACTAAATCAATTATGGCAAATAAAATTTGTTAAACCAATTTGGAACGATTTCTTAGACCGATTAACTCTCCGCTTACGCGTTAATAGCCCGAAATATATCGCGCGTTAATTGTCCCAAATTGGCCAAAATGGCAATCTTTGAACCCCCATAACTTTACAAAAAATAATCACAGGTGAAATATCTTTTCAAATTTGAGCTCAAGACAACAATACCTTTCGAATGATATAAAAAAAATCCGTCAAAAATGGCTAGTTAAAAAGTCGAAATTTGTCTGAAGAAAAAAAACCCACCCGAGCACAAGTATTCCGTTACTTTCGTATCGAAAGTCGGAACAATAAGAACATTTAGGGCTTCGCCTTGATATGATTGATATGAGCAGTTTTGTTTTAAATTACTAAACGAACGCTCAGTTGTTTTATATAAATTATAATTCGGCGACAAGCTTGTATACAGATTGCCGGCAGTCACTTTTCAGGCAGTTGCAGACAAACTCAAAAAACTTATTTGCTTGGAATTTCGGGGTAAATTTACGGTTGTTTGACTGTTGACGAAATTTGAACAGGAACGCAAAATATCGTCATTTGGTAAGGGTATTATAAATTATAACGAGCTATTCTTCTTAAAAATTGAAATTTCAACAGGCTAAAATAACAGAATCGATATTACAGACTCAAAATAACCTATTTGAAAATTTAGTCTTTAAATTAGCAAAAAACCAAAGAAATTGTTGGTTGTTAGTTTTTCATATGATAAATAAATGTTTTACATTTTCATATTAACTTAATCATTTTACCTCATTTTATTTAGAAATTTAAAACTGGTTTAAAATTGAAATATTTATGAGAAAAATTGAGATAGCTTATGGATCATGTGAACAAAACAGTCTAACAGGTCAATTTAAAGATCAAGAACCTTCCTGATTTTTTTCATGGCATTTTTTCTCAAATTTTCTATTTTTCAAAACACTATCTGAGCCCTTTTTTTTTTAAAAAAAATGCAAAAAAACAAGTTCTATTTGTGTGAAAACCGCCCAATCCTGTGTCTTGGCGCCCAAGGCAACTCAAGACGAATTTTAGGCTTGAATGCTGCAAAAAAAAACCCAAGTGGGCGAAGTGGTCAAGTTCCTGTGGGGTTGATTGCATGTAGCCCCTTTCCGGCACAGATGTATGTGATCAAATTTTCAATATTTGATTCATTTTTCGATGCGCTTATAAATTCTGTAGTTCATTAACAGTAGATGCTCAAAGTGATAAAACTATGATTATGATCAACTCAGATAGATTTAAACCGATTTTAATTCAATCCAAATTGATTAACCATGTACACAATGAAAGAACTGAAAGAGATTTTAAATCCAAAAAATCTTCTTTCCATAAAAGTTTGGGTTGATTTTGTTTGTTACTAAGTTTATTTGTCAACTTGAATTAATATTACTTTTGCTCCATTTTTTCAGCAAAACTGTACTCAAAAGAAGTCTCCGCTATTGTTACAGTAATCTAACGTCACTTGAGGTGAATTGTTATGGCAAACTTCTATTTTATAGGTAACCCTCTAATATTTTGCAATCTATGGGTCCCCGTGGTGATACAAAAAAAATAAACGAAATTTTTTCAAATGCCAATTAAACATTTTAATGCCTTTATCTGCCATTTTGATTGCCTTCAAATGCCATTCTTCAATGCTTTCAAATGCCAACTCTTCGTCAAATGACAGGTTGAGACCAACATTTCTAGCTTATATAAACAAAAAAATGAAAAAATCAATTAGGAAATTTTTTTTTGCTTCACGAACTCTGCACACAGTTATTCTTTCATTTACTCGAGTCGAACAAATAAAAAAAAGTCTGCAAATAATCTACAAAAAAATGGATTGATAGAGACGATTAAAAAATTAGTTTAAATCAATTTCAAGGAATTTAATATTTTTAAATCGATTTAATAAGTTTTCTCTTGATTTAGTTAGATAACTTAATTTTCATCAAGACAAAGCTTTTTCTCAAAAAAAAAAAACAAAATTGATTTATTCAGATCCGGTTAGAAAAAACTTAAGTTGAATGATTTGGTTGTAAAATTCTATCAATTGAATTTGGACTGAAATAGATTTCAATCCATATTTTTTTCCAACGTTTTACTCCATACGTTTTATACGTTTTGCTACTTAAATTGATCTTAAACCATATTTGTTGTTGCAGGTATTCTAAATCCGGTCAACTTCTGATCGAATATTTTTCCAATATCTATTGCAAGTTTAGGCTTTGGCAATTTTTTCTTCTAAGTTTATCTTTTCGTAAATTGTTGCTCTGAATTGCAAAATTAGAATTTTGTTTTTCTTCGGGGAGAGTTTTTTTCGTTTTTATTTTAAATGAATTGAATTGTGCAATAATTGAAAATAGTTTTTTCTATTCAGTATTTCAAAAAAAAATAAGTATCAGATATCGGAAATTCGTTTAAATAGGAAGGGAATTTAATCTTTTAGCTTACGGGTGAAAAATTTATTTGTGAATGGAATGAAATGTTTTTTTTTATATTGCTGAGCAGCCAAAAGCGTCACCGTTCATCCATAGATTGATCAATGAGAAAATTGAAGCAAAAAATTTTTCATAGTTTTTGGTGCGACAACTAATTTGGAGTTAATTTATTTTTTCGGCCTAATAACAACTTTAGCGGATAAAAAATTTTCAGTAAAAAACGGGACAATTAAGCCAGCTATACGTTTCCTTACATTGAAATTTTGAAGTACTATTAGCAGCGTGAAAACATTTCCCCATCTTTCTAAAGAGCACTAAAGCGCTTCAAAAGCTTTGTCAGGACCGACTATCATCAATGTCAAACTAACGTCAATTTACACTAGATTACAGGGAAAGAAAAACGTTTATATTTCCGGTTAGTTTTTAAACCTATTAGCTGAATCTGCAAGCGTGGTAACAGTCATATCAGTATATTGCATCTACCTCTAAATTTACCTTTTGATTTGAAAATGGGTGCCCGTTCCAAGTTTCTCAAGTTTAATTTGTCTCCCATGAGGAGGGATAGAAACAGCAGCAGGTGGAGGACAGCAGTGCCCGAACTAATGAGAAGTACCTTCCCATTCCCATATGCTGCTGTGAACAAACATTCCGAATCAGTGCAGCAAAGGTTAGTTTACCATAAACTAAGATAAAATTTTCAAATCTTTGTTTTCCATCACCCCTATGCAAAGGGGGGGGGGGGGGTTCTTTACAAGGTAAAAAAATTCGTATATGTTGAGCTGTTAATTTTTTCTTATTAGGGGGGGGGGGCTCGTTACAACGTTGCCATAGGTTGGGAAGAAGGAAGAATAGTTAACAAAATCCAAATATTCTGCTGTAGCTGCATCTAGCCTTTGACAATTTCTTAGACAATTTCTCGAAAGCTTTTCCACTTGATTGAACCGATCAGTTTTAGTTTATCAGTCGGTCAGAGACTGTAGAAAGGGTCACATTTGATTCAGCTTTGTTCTTTGTGTTTGAAGATTTTTGTGAATAACTTCGTTCCACTTTGTTTAAAATGTTTAGAACAATTTAAGAATTATGATTTTTGTTATGAACCGAACTGTGAAAGTCGAAGCAAAAAAAATCAAAACTGAGCATCAGGAGCGGATCTAGGATTTTCTCGAGGGAGGATCTGGGATTTTCGAAAATTTTGTCGATCTTTTTTAGGTCGGCCCAATTGATTTTCTTAGCTATCCTAAATCACCATAAGGACCCTATTCTGACCCCAATTTCTGTGCAAATTTTTGAGAAAAAAAACAGGCCAAAAAATGGCATTTTTGGCTGTTTTTAGAAAAATTTGATCAAAAAATTGCGTTTTTTCGGCGCGCGCTCCCCCCCTCAAAGTTAGTATGATTTAGCGCTCAAAGCGCCTTTAAAAAAATTTTAAGGTCAGTCAGCCGAAAATGTATATCTCAAAATAGTACAAAAGGGAGACCCTTTGGGCCAGCAGGAGGTCGAATTCCTGAGCTCCCCCCCCCCCCCTAAATCCGCTGGTGCTGAGCATGGTAAACTGAGCATTTTCTAAAAAGTAGCTAAATAGTAAGTGCATAAAAAATAAAACTAATTTCAGGTGTCAATCAATTTCTGACTGCTTTTTGGCATTTGATTGCTTGCAAGTCCAAACTCCTTCTGGCAGGAGGGGCAGATGATGAGCTCAGCACCCAAAGCGTCCCTTTTTTTAAACTAATTTACTGATTTTCATGTTTTACGCCATCCGTTTTTGGCCCAACGGCCCTTCAAACTTTCTAAGGGCGCCTTAGGCGCTAGTTTATAATTATTTTGAGAGGGGAACGCGCTTTCTTGCAAAAGTTGTCTGCAAAAAGTGCAGAAAAATTGGTCAAGATGTCGTTTTTAGAGTTTTTGAGAGCACTCACATAATCATATTGATCAACCTAATAAAATCGACAAAGTTTTAAAATTTTTTGAAAATCCGCGCCCCTCGAGAAATCCCTAGATCAGCCCCAAGTTCTATTAATACAGAACTAGGTTTTTTAAGCATTTGAAAGCAATTTGAAAATATTGCAAGTTTTGATGAAAAATTTTTGTGCTTCCAAGGCACAGCAAATTTGCCTTTTTTGGCCTTCAAACAATTTCAATTACTGCCTTTTTTGGCCTTAACAACTAACAATATTTTGGTAAAGCTTGGGATCTTGAACGGAAAAGTTTTCTCAAAAAAAAATACGCATCTGCCCATTATATAAATTTTTAATGTATCAATTTTTAAAGTAACATTGGCATTTAAATAAGATGGTAAAAATGGCGGTCGATGTTCAGTCTTTATTTTTTTAGATTAATTTATATTTACGTTTCTGTTTCTAAGATCCAGAAATCTGTAACTGTCAACCGTCAAATCAAATATTGAGTAAGGCTGTACAAGGAAAATGTCTTGAACAGTGGTGTTAGATATATTACTCACATTTTTAATTGTTTTTTCTTATAATACTTTTTGCGAAGTTATCGGTGATAGGAAGAATTTGCCCTGTTTGAATAACAATTGGTGTTTCTTATTTCGTAAAAAAATTAAGCTACTGCCTAACAAAACTGTTTGTAGAGGGGGAGTCCGGGCAGTTCAGACTTCTTTATTATGTATCAATCGTCTTTTTTATTCTACTTTTTTGAAAAAAAAGTTTCCACAAGAAATGAAGAAAACTTCCAACTTGTTTCAAAAAAAATTATAATGGCGACATCCATCTCACACAAAATGCCCAAAACTTAGTGATAGCTGCCGTTTTCGTTTATTACTATGCTTTATGGTTCAATCAACTTTCATCAAATCAAAACTTCTCTGAAGTTTTTTGAGAGTCGGTTATTTTTGTTAAGTGCGAATGCCAAAAAAATACCTACAGACTCGATTGATCCCAGTTTGTTCAAATTGGCAATTTTATTTAACCAGATGATTAATTTTACGAAAACTAATTAAAAGTGAAAAAATTGATGAACTCCTGGCATAGAAAAATTTTTTTCGATTGTTTGGAGAAAAAATACATCAAAAACAAAAATTATGCGAGGTTCTGGTCTATATTAAGTAATCATGATGCCATTGCTTGAAAATTCTTCATCTCCTGTTCAGACGCTGCTTCTGAACAGCCAACTGGTTTGTGGACTTTAATTCTTGAAATATGAAATCAAGCGAGTCTTTAACTTTCAGGCGAGTTCAGTTTCCTAGTTGACCACTGCACTAGATGATCAGTAGAAAGTGGCTTTACAGTTTTTATCGCCATCGGATCCTCCAGGTTAAATCCCTTCAAGCTGCATATCTTTGAAGCTGCTTTTTCCATTATCGTGTTGTTATGCTTTAATCCATTGCATCAAAATATTTTTATCCTAGGGCTTGCAATGGTTCACAAAAAACCAAACAACATTTTTTAGTCAGGTCCTCAAATCAAATCACGTTTCCTTTACGTGCCACAAATCTTGTTTCTAATTTTTTCCGCAATCAGGTTTTGCTTTTTTCGTCACATCCAACAAATTTGCATTTTTTGCTTTCGAATATAAATTTTGCCAACAGCCTCTGTCCAGATTTTGCACCAGGCACCGGAAAACACGCAAGTAAACTTTCTTAACGGTGATGTCTCAAAATGAATCAGTGAAATGGGGTGGAATTTGAAATAATTGCGGATCCGGACACTTTTTGACATCGCCTGCGCACAGAGTATCTCTGTAGGTTCTGCTTCTGTTAGTAGATCTCAATTTTGCAATAACGCTCTGTTACAATATTTTTAAACGTTTTTGCACTGAGAAGCCTTGCTTCACGCGGACTTCTCTTTAGATTCTGTAAGGAGCTTTTGGGAGAATACTCATGTTCAACTTCAGTTTTCAGTAATATGCCTGCAACATCTGAAATTTCATTAAAGCGTCTCTCTTTGTCACCGGATGGTTTTCAATTGACACCCATTTGAAGTTGTTGGACATACTCAATACATGCTGGCACGATGCACACTCCAAACTTCAATTAACGACAGGTTTTTTTTTTAAATATCCACTGCTTATCTGTTCAAGTCTTGTGGTCAGTTTTTTTTGGTAGAGCTAATTTTTGCTTTTTTGAAGCTATGCTGACTTGGCGTGCCAATGATTGCAATTTATTTCGAATCCGACTTTTTTTAGTTAATCCAGTTGTCAATTCGTAAGCCTGAACATTCAACTTAGGATGTTCAAAACAGCTGACAACGGTGTTTCACAGTAAACTACTTACTATTTAATACCAGTAGCTGTTAAAAAGAGTCCACTGTAAGTATGACGAGCCTCTAGCCATCGCTGTGCTTAAACTCATCCGTCCGACACTTGGTTTTGCAGTCCGAGACCCCTTGCCCTCAGTTTGCAATTTAGTTAATTTTTGGTTCTCCACTGTTGTCTCATCCCAGTTCTCAAAGGTGGGAAAAAATAACTCTCGCACATGAAACTTTCTAGTAGTAAGGAGTTTGCTTTTCCCTTTTGTTAAGGCTGCTGCAGAGCCTCTGGAGAAAACTGCCTTCTCCAGCTTGAAGTCCTTTGCAAAAAGTCCAGGTTGCCACCACTGGCTTCTGTGCAGCTAATCCACTAGTTGGCTTTTTTGAGAGACAAGAAGGCATAAAAAGAAACCCAAAAGAGGCAATCTTTTCTGCTTTCTTCCCACGTTGCAAGGCAGCCCATTGAAAATTGGCATAGAAAAATTTTTTTCGATTGTTTGGAGAAAAAATACATCAAAAACAAAAATTATGCGAGGTTCTGGTCTATATTAAGTAATCATGATGCCATTGCTTGAAAATTCTTCATCTCCTGTTCAGACGCTGCTTCTGAACAGCCAACTGGTTTGTGGACTTTAATTCTTGAAATATGAAATCAAGCGAGTCTTTAACTTTCAGGCGAGTTCAGTTTCCTAGTTGACCACTGCACTAGATGATCAGTAGAAAGTGGCTTTACAGTTTTTATCGCCATCGGATCCTCCAGGTTAAATCCCTTCAAGCTGCATATCTTTGAAGCTGCTTTTTCCATTATCGTGTTGTTATGCTTTAATCCATTGCATCAAAATATTTTTATCCTAGGGCTTGCAATGGTTCACAAAAAACCAAACAACATTTTTTAGTCAGGTCCTCAAATCAAATCACGTTTCCTTTACGTGCCACAAATCTTGTTTCTAATTTTTTCCGCAATCAGGTTTTGCTTTTTTCGTCACATCCAACAAATTTGCATTTTTTGCTTTCGAATATAAATTTTGCCAACAGCCTCTGTCCAGATTTTGCACCAGGCACCGGAAAACACGCAAGTAAACTTTCTTAACGGTGATGTCTCAAAATGAATCAGTGAAATGGGGTGGAATTTGAAATAATTGCGGATCCGGACACTTTTTGACATCGCCTGCGCACAGAGTATCTCTGTAGGTTCTGCTTCTGTTAGTAGATCTCAATTTTGCAATAACGCTCTGTTACAATATTTTTAAACGTTTTTGCACTGAGAAGCCTTGCTTCACGCGGACTTCTCTTTAGATTCTGTAAGGAGCTTTTGGGAGAATACTCATGTTCAACTTCAGTTTTCAGTAATATGCCTGCAACATCTGAAATTTCATTAAAGCGTCTCTCTTTGTCACCGGATGGTTTTCAATTGACACCCATTTGAAGTTGTTGGACATACTCAATACATGCTGGCACGATGCACACTCCAAACTTCAATTAACGACAGGTTTTTTTTTTAAATATCCACTGCTTATCTGTTCAAGTCTTGTGGTCAGTTTTTTTTGGTAGAGCTAATTTTTGCTTTTTTGAAGCTATGCTGACTTGGCGTGCCAATGATTGCAATTTATTTCGAATCCGACTTTTTTTAGTTAATCCAGTTGTCAATTCGTAAGCCTGAACATTCAACTTAGGATGTTCAAAACAGCTGACAACGGTGTTTCACAGTAAACTACTTACTATTTAATACCAGTAGCTGTTAAAAAGAGTCCACTGTAAGTATGACGAGCCTCTAGCCATCGCTGTGCTTAAACTCATCCGTCCGACACTTGGTTTTGCAGTCCGAGACCCCTTGCCCTCAGTTTGCAATTTAGTTAATTTTTGGTTCTCCACTGTTGTCTCATCCCAGTTCTCAAAGGTGGGAAAAAATAACTCTCGCACATGAAACTTTCTAGTAGTAAGGAGTTTGCTTTTCCCTTTTGTTAAGGCTGCTGCAGAGCCTCTGGAGAAAACTGCCTTCTCCAGCTTGAAGTCCTTTGCAAAAAGTCCAGGTTGCCACCACTGGCTTCTGTGCAGCTAATCCACTAGTTGGCTTTTTTGAGAGACAAGAAGGCATAAAAAGAAACCCAAAAGAGGCAATCTTTTCTGCTTTCTTCCCACGTTGCAAGGCAGCCCATTGATCCAAAACTTCATCCAAAACTTCATCCAAAACTTCATCTTTAGCCTCTGGTCGATCATTTTTGCTAATCACTATCCTGAATCGGCTCTTGGATAGAAAAATTCGAATAAATTTATGGGGTTCCATAACCTGTTGAATTTCAGAGTAAGGGCAACTAGGTTTCCGGCAGTGAGGTTAGATGTTGATCTTTGATCAGATGTTTTATCTGCAGTTTGAGAGACGACGGCGGTTGATTTGAGAAGGTGACCTAAAATGACTTCACAACGGATCATCACAAAACATCAGTTGAATAATTGCCCGAAAAATTAATCAGTATATGGTACCAAGTCGGCTTTGTCTGATTTCGACCAGCTTAATTTATTCGTCTGACCATGGGATAGTTTGAAGTCAGCACAAATTGGCGTTTTTAATATTTTTTGAAGAGAGCCATGAAAAAATGAAATCAAATGAAATCACATGATTTTTAGATGGTGTTTAAAACATAGTGCTGTGCCTTCATTTTTTTTCCTATAACATACCTTTTTTTCTTTCAAATGGAAATAACTAAGTCACGGTTGTCGTTTAATTGCTCTTTCTAATGATGTATGGACCAAATTCAGGTCTTTTTAGTACCCCTTTTGAGCTCCTTTTGACATTCAATGTTATTTCCCTTTTTGGCCCCTTTTTTTTCTAATCCTAATCATTGATCCTAATTGAAAATTGGCCTATTTATAGACAATTTTAATTGAATTTTTCTCGAGGGAACGAGGGAAATTTAGTTTAGTACTCAAAACTCAGGCTAAAATGATAGATGTAAATTGATATCAGGGCGAGTGAGGAAAAGAGGCCAAATTATATGATAAATGAAAAGGACAGGAGCAAAACGTGAACTGGTTTTAAAGGCTAAAGAACATTTTTACGACACTGACTCGGAGCTCATAAAGAGATTAAAGAAGATAATTCAGAAAAATACAAATCAGAAATATATATAAATCAGACAAATGCCCTCTAACCAAAATCCTCAGAATATTTTGGCCTAAATCTGGATTCTTTTATATTGAATTTTAATATCTCTCAAAAACTTCTGGGAATTTGAAAAAACTCCGGTTAATATTGGGCCTAATTCAGGGCAAAGCATAGCCTCGCAATGTTACGGCATATGGTATGGTCTATGCTGCATTAAAATTTAAACCTTTTCAATCTGTGTCTGAAAATCAAGACAGAATAACCGCTCCTCTAATTCCTACTAATCCGCCTATGGGCAAACTCCCTTCTCAATAAAAGAAAATTAATCCATTTGCTGTATTCCCAATTACTGATTTAGACTCATTGTGTCTACCTTTTTTCCGTCCAGTTTTCAGAAATCATCAACTGAAAAACGCAAAAATAGTTGTTTGCATAAAAAATAATAATAAACCAAACTTATCAGCTCGTTTTTTTTGGGAATATTCAAAAGCTTCACACTTTTTTGATAAGCCAAACGGCCTGTTTTCATTGTGACTTTTTAAGACAATCAGAGATATGCAATTTGATTTTTTTTTGTATTTTCTTAGCTCTGAGCGGTATAATTTAAGAAACGGAGCCCCTACCCTAATATCCTTTTTCCACCCAACCGTAGAGGAAAATACAATCAGCGAATCTCTTACCCCAGAACCAAAGCTTATTTCCCATTTACTAATACCCTCTCTTATCAAGCGTTTTCTTCCCTGTTGCCTGAAATATTTCCTCCCATTCTGTATTATTTTAGAGAAAACTGAGATACTATAAGACTCGTTTTGAGAGAGATTGAAGAGAGTGAATTCTTTCATATGTCACCAATTTGAAGACCCTTCTTCTGTAAATTAAATTGAAGGCAGATTTAATTTGACATTTGAGGTGCTGTTATTGTCTCTGAACATTTGACTTCAAGTCTTTTCATAAATTGTTTTATTTTGTTCATTTTGTTTATCTTACCATCGTAAAAAAGATTTAAAAGAGAACAAAAGAATCAGTTTAAAAGCAAAAACTGCAAATGCTACTAAAATATTATATATAATTCATAACAAGCTGATGGTTATGTGACACCATTGTTAGCTGTTTGACCAACAATTTTTGTGTGCATTGTAGCATAGCGTTACATCTTCAGACTTGGAGTTCATTTTTGACACAAATCCTACTTAGATTTTTCAAGTTTACGCTGCAGTTGTGCTTCTAATTTTCAAATACATTTGAGACTGAATACTTCAGCAATAAGACAAACCACAGTCTGGCTACGACGCTTTTAAAGATTTTTGTAACCAAATTAAATTGCCAAAAAATATAGTTCGAAGTTCTCTAAAATATTGAAAGCGCACCTGATTAAATTTACACTCTTTTATTTTGCATTCCTTTATTTCCAATTGAATTATCTTGTGATATATTTTAAAAGTTTAAGAGTGGAGAACAACAAAATGCATTTAGCTAGTTCATCATCCACTGCAGATGGTACTAGCAAAAAAATCAATAACTCTACCAATTCAAACGTGCGTTGGTCTTCCTTGCCTCAAGACGAAAGTGCCCCCCTTAATACTTCAGCTGAAAGTAATTTAAGTGCAGATGAAATTCAAAAAGATTCTTCAGCCAAAATCGAAACAAAAGAGGAAAGCAAACCAATCGTAGCTTCCACTGATATCAACAGAGAGTTTAAAAACAACCGCGCCGACAGCGGCAACGAAAGTAGCAATTTGGTTGGTTTTTCATCTGAAACTTTAAGTGGAAACACTCATACGGGTACCAGTGTAGGAAGTGGTCGGAATTCGTTCAAATCTGCTGGTAAGGGGATCATGTTGGTGGGACGCCTTCGAAAACTCACCTCCAGGTTAGATTTGAGTAGTCACTAAACTTGTGATTTGAATTCAAATATATCTGAAGTTTTTATGCTGTCAAAAGTTAATTTCCATAGTTTTCCGTGCCACTAAATGACCAAAATTTGTGGCTTGCGAAAAGTTTTGACGGGTAACAAAAAATTTTCGATGTTTTTTAAAATGGCTTTTGAGCTTTTCAAAAACCCCAAAATGGCCATTTTCAGTGCCGTTCTTGAGCTTTTTTGGAAGGTGTTGACCGATTAAATTGCGTCTCCCTCCTTGTAAGAAGTATATACTGACGCCAATAGCGCCTTCAGAAACGTTTACGGTATTCGACTATTAGCTAGAAATAGCTATTGTTAAATGGTATCAAATGAAGGGACCTTTGGGGGAAATTTGGCAACCCTTGTATTCGAAGAGCGATGGGTTGCTAGTAAATGAAAGTATAGTGTGTCCAGCTATGAATACATGTTTTAGTGTGCTCCCAAAACAACGGCGTTGTTCCCATATTTGATTCAAATTTTTGAGTCCTTGAAAAAATTGTACGATCCAGGTTTAACAAAAAATGTTAGTCATACATTTTTCATTTTATTTAAAATCTTTTATGAAGCTCTATGAAGAGTGTTTTTCATAGTACAATATTGCATTAGAATCAATTTTTCATCGTATATGGAGTTACAAAACTAGCATTTTCCAAAAATTATGAAAAACCCCGGCTTTTTGTTAGTTTTAATTGACCGCCTTAACTTTTGTGTTTATTTCCAAACACAGTAATGCTGAATTATACTTGCCAATTGGTCAGAACGACAATTAAACTCTCATAAAAACCCATTATGGGGTTATAAAAAGAAATAAATAGCTGTCGCTGTAAGAGTATTAAACTCATTCCAGTAGGCCCAAACAAGTTCTGCTGTAGTTTTTTTCGCCGATTGACATTTTTGGGTGATTTTTAGCTGGCCGAATTGGGTGCGTTTTTATCAAAAAGAAAAAATTAGTCCAAATTGAATCCAATTTTAAAAAAAAATTGTGAGCAATTGGAGTAAGTTTCTACCTTTTTTTTGGAATACAGAATTGGTTTTGTTCTGGACATGAAATATGCAAAAGGTTTTTTGTGGAAGGTTAGAATTTTAGTTTTCCAAAGTAACGCTAGTCATACAATTATCATAGGATGGCTAGCTTTTATTCATAGACAAATGGTATGCAGTTGCATGACTAGAGCTTTCGGTGTATGGAGGAAAACCAGGGTAAACACATTAAAACGATCAAATAATCCTCAGTAAAACTCTCAGCAAAAGACAAATCATATATCAGACGCTCCATCGGTATATAAGTCACTCGATAGTTTTTTTGTTTCATCCAAGTTTTCACAAAAATGTTGATCAAAATTGATTGCTCACCCAAATTTATTTATTCTTGAAGATGTATCTCAGATTTGTCCAAGTACGTTCTTCAAACTAAAAGACTAATATTGAAAAAGAATGTTGGTTAACAAAATAGGCTTTTTTGTCTTTCGCAAGGACAACTACGCATTAATGAGAAAGTTTTCAAACTTCAGTCAGCTTGAAAATTTGGACAATTTTTTTTAAATATGGCATCTATTCAAAAAAAAAATTTCTCTGCTCAAAAATGTTCACACTAATGTAATTCAATCAAAACATGAGGTTAAAATAGGCCTAGGGTTTTCTTACTACTTCACAATTAATTTTCAGTTTGAGCTTATTCTGTTCCAGCATTAGACATGCATCATTTTAAATTAAATTTAAGACACCTAGAGATTCTAAGAAAAAACTAGAGGATTAAGGCAGTAATAAACAATTGATTGCTGAATACCAAATCACGGCAAACTCAGACATCATTGTTTCAGCTGTTAAAATTGCGACGCAATTATTGATGACATCTATTCAAAAAAGGTTAAGTTTTCTCAGCTCAAAAACATTCACTGATTGAAATTAAATCAAAACATGACATAAAAGCATTTTTTTTTTTGCAAATAAATTTCAGGTTCAGCTTGTTCTGTACCAGCCTCAGACATGCATCCTTTGAAATCAAATTAAAGACACCAAGAGATTGTAAAAAATACTAGAGGACTAAGGCAGTACTAAAGAATTGGTTGATGAATACCGGATCAAGGTGAACTCAGATATCATTGTTCCAACTCTTGAAACTTCTTAAAACTTTGACGGAATATTGGAAAAAAATCACCAATTGTTATTAAATCAAAACATGAAGTTAGATCAGGCCTAGCACATTTCTAAGTTCAGAAAAAAAATTTCAGTTTGGGCTTGTTTTGTACCAGCCTTAGAATTACATCCGCATAAGTTAGATTTTAGACACCAAGAGATACTAAAAAACTACTAAAGGACTAAAGCATTACTAAAACGTTGATTTATTGATACCGAATTAAGGCAAACTCAGTTATCTTAGTTCCAATTTTTTGAAAATTGTGATTGAATAATTGTGCTTCTGCTTGAGATGTTTCAATTTCTCCAGACAAATTATTCGTTTTTTGACTTTTATTTGGAACCTGATCTAAACTATATTTTATGATTGGATAAATTAAATGTTTTACCAATGTAAAGTATTTAATATTAACCAATCATGATCCATCTAACTAACAACCCACTTATTTGTAAGTGCTGAAGTTACTTGTAATTTCAGCACCAGAGAGATTTGAATTTAACTTAGAAATTAGTTGGACTCTCCCGAGCACTTCAGCAGCCGCAATAAACCAGTATACCCTAGATCTATTGAGCCTAGCAGAGACTAGTTAAACAACCTGAGACTAGATAGTATAAGAGTAAGATTAGGATCGGTATTAGACTAAGAAGTTGCACGAATCTATCCGGCCGAAAATAAGATAGCGTGACGAGCAGACGGTGTACCCTATCCGAAATTACTCTATGAGTTATACACCCCAGACTTAACTCATCTGGTGCGACCATAAGTCTCGAACAAGACCTTACTAGATTAGAATTAACCAAAATTAGATTAGAAATTAGACAAAAACATTTACAAAATGTTATACGACAATAATTTAATTGAAATGTCTCTCCGACTCAATAGATCAGAGCCAATATTCCGAGCCATAATAGAACTACCCGGAATTGGAAGAAGACATCGAACCAAAGACGACATACGACAAAGTAGAAACTTGCCGTATAGTTATATGATAGTTCGGCAAAAGCCAGAACAAACTTTTATATTTCGAATACTACTTGCAATGAATTTAGATTTCCATTTGCAAACATAAAACCTTGAAGTAAATCTTCAAAATCATTTCAGGCGCTAAACAAATTAATATTATACAATAACGATTGATAAAAAGATCTAAGATCGTTTTCCTAAAATTCTGCAGTATTATACAAAACATGTTTGAAGAATATTTATTGGAAAATAAAAATAAAAATTAGTAGCATGACAATAAATGGTCAGTAATCATAAATCATCCTGTTGTTCCAGCTTCATCACCTAAAACATAACAGCAATCATAAACCCACTAATATCATCAAAACACTAAATCTTTCCTTTACACAAATTTAAAACTTTATTAAAATTTAAAGTCACTTAATTTAAAATCAGATCATCAAGGCTTATCCTTGGATCTTAAATCATTTTCTACTTAATTAAATTTTAAATTTGATCATCAAGGCTTATCCTTGGATCAAACAGAACAACTTTGTTCTCCCCCACCCACTTAATTAGTGTCTAACGACCTCAAACGTCGATTCACTACCCAACCCTTTCTAAAAACCCAAGACTAATAGAAATTTTTAAACAAAACTAATCATTCAAATTAGGATAAACAGTGAAGAACTTCGGTTATTCATCCTTCACTTGACCCCTCCTCTTACCAGACCCAGGATAAATCTTAGACTTAGTAAGTTTAAAATAGTATCTAACGAACTACTCGCGTTCTAATTATACCTGAACCTTGTGGATCGATTTACTATTCTCCAACCCTTGAACACAATCACTACCCCTAAGTAAGATTAAGTAAGTTAACACCTTAGCTTATACTAGTCACGAGAAAGTAAAAATCATTCTTCGGAATCGATATACTTTTCTCTCCAACCCTGAACAACTAGACCCAGGTTAAGCTAACCAAAAAATCGTAAGAACTAACAGTTTAAGTCAATAGAAATCATTTAACAACCTTTTGCATCCGTCATTCTAAACCTTATGTCATTTAAAAACCTAGGAAATAAACAAACAATCATTTTACACAATTGTGAAATAGATAACAAAAAATACGACCTTGTAATCACACCTCATACACAAACAATTGGATACATTCGAACAAAACGACAAACACTAAAGAGAAAAATAATAACTAAACAAAGACAAATAACACGAAAAAGATTTTCAAAAAATCGAAACGCATTTTCAGAATCAGAAACCAACAGTTTAGACGAACTTTACAAACTAAAAGAATCAATAGATAAAAATTGCCCACAACACGATCAATTATATTTTTCTGACTCAGAAACAACTTCAAATTCATCACAAAGAGGAAAAAGAAGAATAAAAAAGCAGTATAAACACAAACCAGTACATCTATACAATTGGAATCAACCAATTCGACACATTAATAATTACATATTAACAGTCATCGAACGAAAAAATGAGTTCAACGCACACCCCAGGTGACGAAACTCCAGATGATGATGAAATCTTTCCTTTTATAGTAGATGCAGATACTGATAGAGGACAACACATATTTTGTCAAAATTTACTCGTAAATTTATTTGAACCCGGAATCAGTCCATGTAAAACAGAGTTCCCCGATGTAAAAATCAAAAGACAAATCATAGATCACTATCTAAAAGATATATGCAACATAACACAACAGTATGGAATCTACTCTATAGAATTCACTTCCCCAAACCATAATAATAGAACATATACTATTCAAACAGACGACCTTGATTTAGAATTTTCAAAAGTTTTTTCAGAATATATAAAAAGCATCCAATACCATAACTCACAAAGAGCAAACTCCATTTTCACCAATGAAGTTTTCGCACTAATATATAGTTATATTTCGATATTAGAAAATGAACTCCCATTAACAAATGTCTCACCGACAGAAACATCTAAACATTTAAGAGTACGACATGAAATCACACTACTCTCTAGTTATTTAAACATCATTAAAGAAAATTTCACGAAAGACGACGTTTCACAACATACCAAACACGATTTACAAAAAATTTTAGCATGGTTCATAATAGATTATTTTACACACAATATTGATTTAATTGCACAAGCAAGAAAAAATTTTAGACCCCAAAATTCGAACGATGATACCGCTATCACAGAACAATCAGATTATGTTTGGGACCCCGAATGGTCTCATTCCGCATTTATAAACTTTCCACAATCAATCTCAAGTCAAGCAATAGGTACAATATCTTACATAAGAGATTATGTAAGAGTAATACCATTAACAATTGATGCAACACCATTAAACTATAATACATTTTTACCCGATACACAAAATAATAGTTTAAACTCTACAGTCATACACAATGAAAACCTCAATGGAACTAGGAATCTTACTCAACAAGATATCCAGACACCATCACACTTCATAAATGAAGAAATTGTACACACAACAACTACACAACAAAGTATTTCACCAATACGCCCAAATTTAACAACACCAAGAAATACAAATCCTTCACAAACACAGGTAACCTTACAATCAACCGTTAAACCTTCGGTTGCCCCTAAATATTCACATATGGATTACCAAACATACAAACCCATGACAATACCATCAAAAACACGCAAAACATTCACTAGAAACAACTTTGCAGACCATAATTATAATTATACACATCCATCAAAAACAAATTATCAACCACAAAGAAATTTTAATCAATATACAAAACCTCGAAACTGGGATAACCCAACGGCCCAATATAATTCCACAAATTTTCAACCAAATCCTCCACAGGATCGCAGTGGAAATTACCCATTTTTTCAACAAAATAAAAATAAAAAACAAACATCTTATCAAATGGATTATTTATCCTCAGATGAAGATTTCTTACAACCAGATATATTTGCACCAAATACTCAAGAATATCGTAGACAAGGAATACAGAAAACACGTACAAATCATAGAAATTTTTCTCCACAATCAATAGATGCACAATATCAACAACCAATTCAACAACAAAATCCAATTAATACACAATCTTTTCAACCAATTCAACAACAAAATCCAATGACTACACACTCGTATCAACCATCACAAATGCAAAATGAAATACCACTCCCGTATTATCTTCAACAACATGAAATAACAAGAAACCAACTTTCAAATTTTTCTCAAATGCCAAATGCAGCTGAATCATTACAAATGACAATGAATCCATAACTTATGGGTGGATCATCAATAACATCAAATAAACCTTTAATGGTTTTCACAGGAACAGACCCTGAATACTCTGTAGAAGATTATTTAAACGCAGTAACAGCAAATTTAATTTTAAATATAGGACCTGAACCAATTAATACGCCACTACATCAAAACTGGATACATCGACGCACAGCGTTGATACAAACAACCTTAGATGGCGCAGCCCAAAAATGGTTTTCAGTACTACCTCAAGAAATAAAATCAAACTGGAAAAGATTTACACAAGAATTTTCAAAAATGTTTGACTCCGAAAGAAACAAACAACAACAAAGAGTTTTATGTAATGAAATTCGCAGATTACCAAACGAAACCATCAAGCAAATAGCAGTAAGAATCGAAACACTAGTTCGAAAAGCATATTCACTAAATACACACGACTATAAAAACACTAAGATGACAGAAATCTTAATGATGACCTTAACACCACAATTAAGGAAAATAGCAATAAAAAAGAGAGCATCCCATCCTTCTTCAATTCGAGAACCCGATTTAGATTTTAGAAAACTAGTAGACAAACTAGAACAAGCAGAAATCACGATGAAACTAGAAGAAACGGAGAATTTGAAATTACAATACGTTAACAAAATTGAAACGACTCCCACTAATATTAATAATATACAAGAATCAGAAACAGATCTCGTTGAAAAAATCACTGAAATACTCAATATTTACGAAAAGAACCCGAACTTTAAAGGCAAACCATCTTTCAAGAAATGGTGTAATTATTGCCGACGATACGGACATAGTATTTCCGAATGTAGACAAAAACAGCAAGATAGTCAAAATAAACCTCAAAAATACAAAGAACCAAATAAATCATTTTATCAATACATGAAAAAAGATCAAAATCTACCAAACAAAAATGTATACAGCAACAACAGTTCAGGAAAACCACTCCCGAACAATACAAGCTATACAAGAAATCAATCTCCATATAACTCAAGTTATAGAGGAAGATCACCAGAACGAAGAAACACGTATAATTCATCACAAAATCACTACAATAGACCGAATAGTCAAAATAACTACTCCAGATCAAATTCAAATACACAACGATTTGTTTCTAGATCTAATTCCCAATCAAGAAATAACTACTATCCAAACAACCAATCACGAAATTCATCATACAATAGGAATAGAAACTACTCCTATAATCGAAATAGAAGTTATTCAAACAACCGAAACCAGAATTACCCGAACAATCGATCAAGGAATAACTCATATAATAGATCGAACTATAACAGACAAAACAATAATTACCAAAACAGATCGCGAAATAATTCACAAAATCGACACCCAAGTTATAATAATCGTTATAGAAATTATTCCCAATCACCACACCGGAATAATAATCACTACAACAACTCTAATAATCGTCATAGAAGTAGTACACCTAAACATCAAAGACAAATCAATCAAGTACAAGCTAACCCAGAAACAACATCAGACCCCCCAGGTATTGATGACACAGTAACTGATACGTTACAACTCAATCAAATAAACTGTACATCATCAGATTCAGAAAGTGATACTGAAAACACTCTTGCTATCAATATGATAAAAGTCGAAAATGACTATGAATCTGTCATATATGAACAACCCTTTCCATCACACATATATGAAAATCAATCAGAATTTCTTCAAAATCATTACACTACACCCATAAATTCCACACCAACGACGCAAGAAACAAACGAGATTAACACTACAGATCAAACCAATAAAAATACCAAAACAAAATGCTTGAATACAAACCACATTTATCAAAATATACAAAAAGAACAACCCAAAGAAAAAATTTGGACAATACCATTTCTCTTAGAAAGCCCAAGAAATGAAGAATTTCAACCACCAGACCTTGAAATAGATTTTTTAATTGATTCAGGAGCAGAATCAAACATACTAAACATTCCCACATGGAATGAAATAAAAACTTTACACCCAAAGCTAACACCTCTTGAAACCTCCAGTAAGTTAGCGACAGCACAAGGATCAACATTGATAAACTACGGAAAAATCCAATTATTTCTCCTCCCTACCAGAACAATGGAGCAAAGCAAACTTCTAAACAAGCCATTTAAACAAATATTCCATATTACTGATATTAAATATAACATCATTGGTATACCATTTATTTCAAAGTATATACCAACAATTAACATACTAAATAGTAAAATATTAATCAAAGATAAATATACAAAAACAAAAGAAACATCATTAACATTTTTTCAAAGATTAAATAAACAACCACCATTCTTTTCAAAATTTTATCCGATATTTAACCAACAAAGAAAACACCTGAAACCACTATCAGGAAACATCTATAATTTTTCAATAAAACAAGTTCATCAATATGATAAAGAACAAAACAAACAAAAATTTTATATGTCAGATTTTGAATTCAAACCTATTCATAAATTTTTCAAAATTACAATCTCTTCAATAAAATATTTGAAAAATTCGAATTCAGATATTATTTCCTTACATGTTTATAACAACACACCTTACCAAGTAACATTACCTTTAGGACTTTTAGGATATTGTGAAACTAACGCTACAATATCACCAATACACGAAAAAGCCTATCGCGTAAATAATATACTCCAATTACTAGATATTTGCCAATCTACAATTCTTAATGAAGAATTATCTATAAATAATATAATAAGTAACGAAAACAGAAATACGGATTATTTCACAAAAACTCCATATTTCAAACCTACATTCAACATCAGTAACTACACAGAGGACCAACAGAAATTTTTAACAATGTTTAATTTCCAACATTCACAAATAACACAAGACGAATTCGAAAAGTTAGCCAAACAGCTAATTCAATATTCATCAGTCTATGCAACATCAAAATTCGATGTTGGCAAAATCAGTTCATCACTACATCTCCCATTAAAACCAGACGCAGTTTTCAAAAAACAAAGAGCAAGTAAAGTACCAATTCACTTACATGATAAAGTAAACAGATTACTCGATATTTTAGAACAGTACAATATTATATCACCAGTTAATAAAGAAGAACAACCAAGAGGCAACACATTCATCAACCCCGTTATCATTCTAGCTAAAGGAGAATCATTAAAAATCGTTCTCGATGCTAGATACCTCAATTCACTCATAGATGAATCAAAATGTAATTGGCCCATTGAACCAATACAAGTTATTTTAACAAAAATAAACGGCAAATACTTCACAACCGCCGACATGAATAGTGCATACAATCAAATGCCACTAGATGAACAATCACGACGTTTAACACAATTTGTTATCGGAAACCAACAATATGAATTCAACCGCTTATTCTATGGAATATCCATAGGACCAGCAGCATTTTCAGCCTTTATGAGCAAAATTTTTAGACCACTAATACTCAAGAAAAACGCAATCACCTATTTAGACGATGTTTTTATGCAATCACAATCAAAAGACGAAATGTTCAAAGTTTTAGAAACATATCACCAAATACTTCAGAATGAAAATCTGAAGGCCGCCCCCGATAAATCACATTTCTTTTTGACAAGAGTTAAATTCTTAGGACATAACATAGAAAGAAAAACAATCACTCCACTGAAATCACGCATTGACGCTATTCAAAAACTTCAACCACCAACAAATAAAAAGAAAATCCAAGAGTTCCTTGGAATGTTAAACTTTTTAAGTAAATATGTTTATAAAATGCAATTATATCTACGACCATTTTACAACATCCTTAGACAACAAAATAATTTTGAATGGAATACAGAACATCAAACGCGATTCGAAGAAATAAAGAAACTTTTAACTGAACAAATTTCAAACACAATTCCAGACCCTGATCAACCATTTTATGCAATGTGCGATGCTTCGAACTTTGGCATCGGCGCAGCATTATTACAATCACATAATGGTACAAATAAAATGAACCTAATATCAGCAAATTCTCGATTATTCACTCAAGCAGAGCTACGACTCTCAACTCTAATGAGAGAATGTACAGCCATAATATATACACTTACAGAATATGAATTTCTGATACTTGGATCAAAACATCCCACAGTTTTATTCACAGACCACAAACCAATCATCTTTCTTTTTACACAGAAATCTAACCCAAACCACCGAGTTTACAGATTTCAACTAATTCTAATGAAGTTTCCAAACTTACATATAGTTTGGACTGCAGGAAAAAATCTTGCATTACCAGACACCTTAAGTCGAAATACACCACCTGAATTACTTACACGAAAAACAACAGTTGAAATACCCAAAAACATAAAATTCTACCTTGCAGAAAACGAAACATCACCTCGATTAGAATGCAAATATGCAGTTAAAACTGATATTGAACAATCACAAATAAATAATTTACAACATTTCCCACTTTATTTAGATTGTCAAAATAATCATTATGAAGTTGACCTACTTGGAACATCAACTTTTAAACCAATTCCATATTCTCAATGGATAAAAAATAACACCCAACAAAAACGAACAAAACAACACCTACCTAAAAAAGACCATTTTCCACTAATTGAAAAAGAAGATTTAACTGATAAAATAAATTTATCAGGACCACAAACAAATGATTCAAAATACACAATAAATCAAGTTTTTGACCTTCACGACCCACTTGATACAATACCCTTATCTAAATTCGAAGTTGAAAACATTTTTCTCCCCCCAACAGATACGATTACAATTTCAACACTGAAACAATATCAAAACCTTGACCCGATAATTCGACAACTAAAATCATGGCACAAATATAAAACTAAACCTATCAAAGCAGATTCAACCATTCTAGGAAACAAAACACTCCTCCGATACTTTCGCAAATTTAACAACACAACAATCAATGAAACTACAGACCTTTTAGAATACAATTTAAACGAATCCACAGTTCCCTGTCTCCCTATAAGTATGATTCTTATAGCTTTTAATATTTCACATACACAAAATATTAAAGGACACTCTGGATCAGAAAAAACATATTCAAATTTTATACAAAATTTTTACTTCCCAAATGCACCAATTTGGATAAAAGTACTATGCAATGACTGTATAGTATGTCAACTAAATAAACCTTACCCAAATCAAAAACAAATAGCACAAAAACAAGATTTTAAAGGACAAAGTTTATACTTTAATCATCGTATCTCATTTGATACTAAAGGACCAATTTCACCCTCATCAGAAGGAAACTCCTACATTATGGTAATTGTTGACGCATTTACACATTATGTAGCACTTAATCCAGTACCACATTGTAACGCTTATTACGCATACACAACACTCTATGAACACTGGATAGCAAAATTTGGACTACCAGAAATTTTAGTTACAGACAATGGTACAGAATTCATAAATAATGAAATAATAACACTATGTCATTTATACAACATTAAACACAAACCACGTACATCTCATGCACCTTGGACAAACGGTTTAGTCGAAGGTATGAACCGTTCATTACAAGAATATCTTAGATGTATCATCAACGGAAATGATACAAAATATACCGAATGGTCAGCAGATGTAAAATTATTTCCCTTAGCATATAATTCACAAATTACGACAACTTTAGGAATGTCACCATACGAAATGGTTTTTAACCAAAAGCCACGCAAACCAATAATGTTTACAGCAAATTCACATAAAAACGCACAAGGTTATTGTCAACCAAATAAAGACTCAATTTGTTATAACCTACCTTTACATACACACGATGAAGATCATTTTCATCACCCACAAATTCTTAAATTAGCCTCCGGTACACACACCGAATGGATTTTAAATAGAGATAAAAAACACAATGAAATTTATCAAAAAATAACAAAAAAGTTATTACAAAGACAAAATATTAATGAACAAATCAATTCACGTTTTACACCAGCTTCCGATTTAAAAATTGGAACATTTGTTTTAATACCTAATTTTAATACTCACAAAGGAATTTCTAAAAAATTACAACCCCTCCGAAAAGGACCCTATCAAATAATTGCAAAACCCACAGATGTCACATATAAAATTATCGACTCAAACAAAAAAGAAATCGTTCAACATCGAAACAACCTATTACCTTATTACCCAAAAGAATACGCACTCCGCGAATTAATTCAATTATATTCTTTCACAGGATTAAAAATCATTCAAAATGAACCACATCTAAAAAACACAGAACAAAATGATAACCCCACCGAAACTCAAAACACAAAACCAACCGCCACCAAAAACAATACACAAAATCATAAAGAATCTCCAAAACAAAGAAAAAATAGAAAAATGACAGAACAAATAATACCCCAAGAAGAAATAGACAAATCAGAACATAGAAAGACAACAAGACTCCGAAATCAACCACGTAAAAACTACAAAATGTTCATCCCCCAATCTAAAATATTAAAGAAAGTAGAATTTAAAAAGTAATTTTAACATTTTATACTTCACAATCTTGAAACCTCCGTAACATTTTTCATTTCCATTTTTCAAAATAACATGCTCACAAAGTACGCAATAATTCTAGTTCAAAATAGACCAATAGGATTCATCCAATCCGCCACTTTCTCTAACTCAAACTAAGATCAATTAGACGAATAATCTAGAACTCCAGGCACATCTCTAACTATGACTTTACAACCTCCAGGTCAAAAATAAGCAAACCACTCCAACTTGACAGCTAAAATAAATATCACCATAATACCGTACCCCTCCCTTATCTAATAACCCAAAGATCAACAATATTTCCCCAACTCAGACCACGAATACCCCCAAAACAAATTTGATAACTTAGCCTAAAGTCACAAAATGAAGATTTTAATTAGCCTAAAGTATAAAAATCTCACCATACCCCGGATCATTTGACAAACAAAAATAAAGAAAAAGACGACCTCCCAGTCACCATGAAAATTGCCCCCAACAATTTTTTACGAAACTCAATCCACTTGTCAAAAAACTAATAAATAATTCGACCACACTAGAAAATCGCCTCAAACAGCAAAAAAATATTCGACCAAGAGATCATTTCTTAAATGCTTTTCTCTCAAACAGTCGCTCAAATATTTATCAATTTTAAACATTTTTTTTCAATACTTCAAGCCTTTATAATATTTCTTTTTGATATCATTGAATCTTTTCTAATAATCATAATAATTTTTTGTAACATTTTTTTAATTTTCTACACAATAATTGAACTATTCCTCCAACTTTCCAAAACCCTTGAATATATCCACAGGTACGATTTTAACAACTTGTCTAAATGATACGAACAATTTTCAGTAGAACTGATATTTTTTTATTGTTTGTAATTTTCATAACATTTCTATTATCCCTCATTTTGACAATATGTAAATGTATAAAGAAAGCAATCATCACATTTGCCCTAGCAACAATTTTTCTAATTCTTTTTTTAGAAGAATATTATAATAAACATAAACCTTCCCACTAAAGTAACAATTTAAAAATCCATCAAAAATTGCTACCCAACAGTCACAGAATCAGTCTTCACCGACATCATCCCAAGATAATCCAACACCACCTTCAACTACTCAAAACCCTCAAACATCTACACGAATTTCTTTTCAAGACAATCCATACACTTTTGAAGAACGGCACGCTCGTTTATCTGAACCACTAGAACCAGTTCAACGACAAGCATCCCTAAGTGAACCAACATATAATCTTTACCCAACACTACCACAAGAACTAAGTAGAATACGAAACCTTAGTCAAAACCAAAACACAGCAGAAATAAATAGACAAATTATACATCCTCGACGAAATAGAAATTTTCAAACTCCCCGAGTTCATTTTGATATACCTCAATCCCCAACACAAACCACTCCAGAAAACACCACTGGTATCACACCAGAAACTCCTACACTTTTTTCACAACGAAGCACTTCCAGTCTACCTTCAGACTACTTAGGTTCAACACCAACATCTGAACAGATACGTGAAAATCCCTTTAACCCCCCAAACCTAACATCACGACTACCATATTGGACTACAAATTCATTCACACAAGGTGAACCAAATTTAGTCAATGACCCCATAGATATTTCTACGGATACAACAACATCCTCATCACTACCAGAAACATTATCACTACCATCAACACCATCAATAAGTCAATTTTCACCACTACCCTTTAACTTAAATTTTCCAAATAATCTCGACGCCAGATATCGAGAACAATCATCTATAAATATTCCTTTAAGATTAGATTGGAATACATTCACAGCACCTCCACCATTATTTGGACAACATCAAGAAAGTAACCGCCTTCATAACTGGGCACTTAATAGATTACAATATCGTCAAGATATTCACAACGATATCCGTGATCACAATATTCAAATACTCCAACAAAACAGTTTACAATTAAAGTTTGAAATCACAGTTAAGTTAAATAATATTACCCAACATCCCTACCCATTAAATCCACCTAACATAACAGCTCAATCACTACCACCACCGTTTATAACTACTGAAGTAATATACAAATACGACAGATACACCAAAAACACAATTGGTTACATTACATTTTATAATCCATACTCAGGATTATCATACACATGTATATTCTAAAATTATTAATTTTTCTCCAAACCCTTTTTCTAATAACCTCAAATCAAAACATAAACCCTTCCCCTCGTACAGGACCACAAGATTTATTAGTAACACATTACGATTGCGAAGAAAATGAACAAAAAACACTACATAAATATGCAATCAATCAGGTATCACAATGTGAAACAGAACCACAAGCTATAGAAACCACAGATATAATAGCAACACTCTATTCAAAAGCCCGAGCTACAACAGTTACAGGTTATAAATTCACAGCAACATTTTCCGAAAAGAAAGTACATTGTTCACAAGTCTCGAACGGAAACAAAAACCGACTTGACCATGAATCATTCTACCAAAGTAATATAGAACGTCTTTTACATCTCAATCCTGACGATTGTAAAAATGAATTACTTAGACTAAACATCACACAAAATAAAAACTCCCAAAGAAAATTAGTTAATTTTCAAGTTTTTTCAGACTCTGTACATCAATCACAACTTGAAAGACACCAAGGACATATAAAACTAGACGAAAAATACCCGTATAACGGCGCACACGGACGATTAACCTATGACCTACACGATAAACATTGGATACCACACATTGGTATAAATAACCCATCAAACTGCAAAGCAGACACGAAAAATAAAGGATACCAAGAAATAATGTTTTTCGATTGGAAAATACAACTCGAAAAAATACAACTCACACGAGATTTATCTGATAATACAATGATCTATCAAGGAATCCGACTACCTTGTAAAAACGATCAAGGATATTGCGACCCTACAACAAGAACACAAGCAACAATTGTTTGGTTCCCCGAAGACACATGTACAACATTTCAAGTAGCAAAAATACACGCTCGTATGATAAAATTTCACGAAAAATATTTCATACAATCAATTCCATATGAACAAGTCCATCCATCACGCAAACTAAGTTCCGATTTTAGAAACATAGACAATATAGAAAATAAATTGACACGTTTTCAAATATATCAAGAAACAGAACTTGCATGTAAATACAGGAATCCACTTCACAGAACACAATACTCTGAAATATTAGTTGAATATGAAAAAGGATTCGACATGACCACTGGTAAAGTAAAAATCGACCCATACGCCACAGGTCATCCTCTAAACGAAGGAACATCCTATATACCAGTTAATTTTCAAAAAAGCAACGGACAACCTGGTGGACATCTAAAACCTTATGACACCAGAAGCACACGCTTACAAGAATTATCACTAATGAATACTACATATTTTGGTAATATCCACTATGATATTCATTTGGATATGAAACTAGACTATACAATTAGCCGCATTTTTCAAGAAATGTCACTCTCCGAATTAGAAACACTACATCAACTATGCGAATTAGAACGAACACAAATACTACAATCACTTGCACTAGCAGTATTAAAAATACCCTACGCAGGATACTTATTATCAGGAAACAGATCAAATTTTTTAGACTACGAAGGAAACATTTTATGGTTTTATACTTGTACTAAAAAAGTATCACCACTATACGTTTTTGAAGATAAACGATGTTATAAAAGAATCCCTATCTTTTATAAGAATAAAGTACATTTCGTGGATACACTTTCACGAAGAACCTATTTCTGGGATACCGCAGTCCCATGTGGATCAGAAAATAGCCACAATGTAGTACAACTAAACCCTGATGAAAACAAATATTATCTTCTCACTCCATATCCCACATTAATGCAATCACTCAAAAAATTTTCACCAGAAAGCATTCGCGCTATTGCTCGAAACCCAAATATAGACTTACAATCAATAGGAATCTATTCAAAATCAGATATTCAACATCACATTAGAACACAACAATTCCAAGAATTATTAACACAAATGGACACTATACAAAGACAATCAATAGACCAAAATTTACGCAAACTTGCAGAAACTGCAGGATTTGCCGATATCTACACGCAAGACTATAGCGGATATTTTAAAGACATTAAAGATTATATATATCTAAACGGCGAAAAATACCGTCCCCAAGATATATCACCAATTAACATTTTTAACTTTGTTACACTCAAAAATGAGATCCTAGATTTTCTAGGATGGCCCTACTACATCTTAGAAAAATTGACTATTTTATACGCAATGTTTAACTTTATTGGATTTCTTTTCTCACTCTTAAAAGGAATCTACAATACATGTGCTATACACACACAAGTAAACAGACAAGCAAGCGTAGCACGCATACTTTTTGCAGGATTTTTTGGAATTTTTTCCACATCTATAAACAAAATTCTTTTAGACGCACAAATAAAAGAATATAACACAAAAATAACAACACGACAAAATACATACGACGAAGAACATAACAATGTCGACCCACAGCCAACGGCACCACAATTACCACCCCTACCAAATAACCATCCACTATCCCTAGTCCCACGAAATTTTAGAAATTTAGCAATCACACATAATCCAAACTTTAGACTCACCACATCACAAAGTCCCGTCCAACATATAATGACACATCAATCACAAGATGATAATACTTACGAACAAATTATTGAACAACCACATACCACCGCTTTTCAATCTCAAAATAATAATTTTTTTAGCCCCCGATGAGCCGCCAACTTGGATCACTCCATCGATCAAATTCCCATCCAACCAACCTTACCTCTTCAATCCCAATAATACCACTTTTTGCTTTTCCGCCACCCGATTTTCCATCTAGCAATGTAACATCAGGCATGAATTCCGACACTAACTCACAAATTTCAGTTTTATACTCCATTTCACAGCTAAATAACCCGAATATTGAAACCCCCGACGAATTTGCCGACTCAGAACCATCTCCATCCAATAATTTTCATAACCCTTCTCAGTTTTCTCAACCTCCTTTTCAACCCATATTGTCAAATAACCCTGACCCCATCACTCCTACACCCTCTTATGCTTCCCAAGTTACCCCAACCTACTCCTCATACCATTCTGACCAATCATCTCCAGACACCCCCCGAATCTCCCCAGAGCTAGACAATTTTATTACCCTCCAACAACAACCCTACCACCTTAACACCCCGACCATAAACCAAATCTCCTCCACTACAAATTCATCCAATCCCCCTACACCCTCTTCAAATTATACTGAATCATTAGCACCATCATCCACATCAACTGAATCCTCACTCAACACTAATAGAGCTTACCGCACTTTTAAAAGAAAGCTCCCCAACCATCCTTTCCCAGCAAAACCAGGAACAGCCCGTGAATACATCAACCACCCCCAGCATACTAACACTAGAGAATTTTTAGCTATCACTTTACCCTCATTTCCACAATACACCTTAAACACCCCTCATGACGCTAACGAAACACGCAACTTTGTAGACGAATACGTTTTAATGCCCACTCTCTCTTGGACCTCATACTATCATTTCACTAACCCTCTTTGCTTACCTTTAACCAACACATCCATCGATATAGACCGAAACAAAGACATGCTATATCGACTAACTACACCACTCACCGCTAGACAATTTACTTACGTAGGATATAAAAAATCACTAAAAATACACACTGCACCTAGAGCTAATGAATATACACTAGAATACTACGATCACAACATCATCAGAGCTAACCAAGATCAATTCTTAGACGACGATCGCTTCGCTAACCCACAAATCACCGAGAAATTTTTCATCAAGACACTATATGTATTTACACTAAACATCTTCGACCGAAAGTTTGATCACATTATTTCAGAAGCACTAACAAGCACACAAGCGTACGAAAGTTTTAAAGAACGCTTCCAAATCTTTTCACTAACCTTTCATTTCCTTGCACCACACGAAAGAGATTTACACTGCTCACACGATATTATGTTGCGAACTAAACAAACACATACATACAGTTACTATCGTTTCATCCAAAATCACTTTGACCTCCACACACCCTCTAGACAACCACACCATCGCTTTCAATTCATCAATTCAAAATACACTTCACCGTATTTCCTAAATTTCACATATTGTATTAAAGATACTAACCTTCATGGTATTCTTCGTAACTATGACCCCATAACCCAAATGTACATTTTCTGCCCCATCACCAAGACCTTCAACGCCGAAGAATCCCGACCCTTCCTTATCCCGCACGAGTTTGTACAGCCTATAGAAATCCCCATTTTAGAATTCATCCACAACACTAAATTTAACCACAAATTATATAACTTAATCCAAAACACACCTTATGAGTTTGCAGTAGGCACTGAAGAACTAACCATTATTAAGGCACTTCAATTGCTTTGGCCACTGCTTCAAACTAAAAATATCATCCGCATCTTAGCTAAACTACTAACAACTTCAGAACTAGTTCACGATATCTTTCCCCACGGTTTTTTCCCCGACGACTAACAGGTAAGTATGAATTAAATGAATATTACTAACTAATTAAAATATTAAAAAACTCACCATTCTTTATTCATGTTTTCTTTAGATTTTTAGCCTTCATCTTCGATCATCTGAAAAATTCACAAAAGAAAAATAAAAAATAGCAAACTTCTTCAAAACTGTTTAAGACCCTTTTAACTTTTGCACCAACAATTAAATAAATATAATACCAATGCAGTAAATTAATTTATAAAATTTTCCTCCAAAGCAGTAAATCTACATATGATGAAAATTTGTATCTTAAAATTCCCCCATTACTAGCAGTAAATTTCCAAATTCTATGCAGTAAATTAATAAAATGCAATTGCAGTACTAACCTTTTGATATTTTCATTCATTCGCACAGAAATTCTATCCACACTCACACAACTCGCCCACGAAGAATTGTTTAAAATAATGAATTTCAGTTTCAAGTTTTCACACTCAACAACTCTAACATATAATAACAAGTTTCAAACTTTCCTTTAACCCGGTTGGAAAGGAATCATATACTAAACAAAACTAACCAACGCAGCTTACTAAATACCACAAATCATAAAATAACAGCATGACTAAGAAAAGGAAACCAACGGTACCCAAACCGGACTAACCCAGTTTAAAACTGGATAATTTATTCTTTTGAAGACTATTACAAAGTCTTAGAAAGAAATAATAAAACACAAAAAAGTCGAAAGACAAACCCATACCACAAACAATTTGCTTTTTGAACAAAGTACATAACCAACAAGACATAAGTAAAACCACAACAAACCCAACATAAAATGTTGTCACATAACAGGACTCCTCATAAAAATCGCATGAAATCATACTCCCACACCTGGCCTAACCCACCAGGAAAGGACGTCCTGAGCATGCTCTATAGCCGGCCTAACCCACCGCGCTACATCCACGCTTTGTGACCACACCTTTATTTTTAATAAGAGCTACTCAAGGGTGAGTAACTCTTCAAAATAACCGAACTAAAACAAAAAGCTTTTGTGAAAACAACTAACTAAAATCATTATTAAAAAATATATTAAACTAATAAAAGATTTATAAAATGTAAAATTACATGATGCAATATATAGATCAGAATACAACACCAAGGACGAACATCAAAAGACAAGACGACCTCACTACACTCGAGAGAGAATGACCAACTACAATCGATATGCCGCTCACAATCACAACTCAAAGGATTTAGAGTACGACTTGACTTCGCAGAAAAGGACTTCATTGAACTAGACCAATGACCACCTCGATGTTCAAGTATACGTACAGATCCGAGTAACCAGGCATCCCCTCCACGCACAATCTCCACGCCATTCCCGAGCTAGATCAAACACAAAAGAAGTTCTCTCCGAAGAACAGAAAAACCTGACATAGCCAACCATTCTGAAACCAGAATTGATGCTGTTGCAGAGACTCAGTCGTTGTCACAAGAAGAACACAACGTCTTGTGTCCTCAATTCCAGATCCCTGGAACTTCCTTAACAAAAAGGAAACAAAAGAAAAATGATGTTCACCAAATACCAACGTCCATCATCCATCCTTGAACTACAGAAGAACTGTTCTAAAAAATTCTGTAAAACCCGGATGGGTGGAACCTGATCTAAACTATATTTTATGATTGGATAAATTAAATGTTTTACCAATGTAAAGTATTTAATATTAACCAATCATGATCCATCTAACTAACAACCCACTTATTTGTAAGTGCTGAAGTTACTTGTAATTTCAGCACCAGAGAGATTTGAATTTAACTTAGAAATTAGTTGGACTCTCCCGAGCACTTCAGCAGCCGCAATAAACCAGTATACCCTAGATCTATTGAGCCTAGCAGAGACTAGTTAAACAACCTGAGACTAGATAGTATAAGAGTAAGATTAGGATCGGTATTAGACTAAGAAGTTGCACGAATCTATCCGGCCGAAAATAAGATAGCGTGACGAGCAGACGGTGTACCCTATCCGAAATTACTCTATGAGTTATACACCCCAGACTTAACTCATATTCTTAACAAAAAACTTTATATCCTCTGAAAAAATCCACAGCTGAAAATTAAAAAGATATTTCACCCGTATATATTTTTCTAAAAGTATAATCTTTTGAACTTGGATCGAAACATTTACTGACCATAATATTTCAAATAGGGATAAATAGCGGGCAATTTATTTCAACCTATTACAGTGTAAAAGGCACATAAAATCATTTCAAATTGAATTCAGACAAGCAATTTGCCCTTACTACCAACTTGTCAAATGACCTCTTCATATTTTTTTTAAATTACTAACCGTAACTGTTCATCGCGCAGTGAATGAATGCATAAAATTACCAGCTAATGAACTGGTAAAGACAATCTCCCAATTTTTTATGGATGGGTTTTAACTATTTGCTGATGGTATTAAAAAGCTAAAACATATTAAATTGAGAAAATCTTTTGTTTGATAACATCATTTTCTTACATACAGCTATTACATTTAGTTAATAAAAATTCCTCAAGAATACTTGACCTTTGATCAATTGACACTTGATACCTCTTAATGTCTTATTATATTTGTTACCTGTCACCTTTTTTGTAGTCTATAAATGCTAGCACAAAAATTATGCACTATCAGACATTACTTCGTGTTTAGGAAAAGTCACCAATTTCAAATTCAGCAATTATTGCAACTTCGGCTCTTCTGATATTTGAAAAAACCTTGATTTCAGAATACCTCAAATGAAGATGAAAAAAAAATGAAGTTAGTCAAGAATATTGCATGCGTGTACTTTAGTCGTCTAATGAAAATGAACTTCAAAGGAAACCTAGAATTCACTGACTTCCAATTTTCACACGTTTTTTGCTCTTTACCTCAAATAGACAGCCAAAAAGAAATTTTAAAAACGTTGTCCTGCTATCTATCATCATGTCAAAAACTAAATTGTTTGGTTTATCTATTTGGTAGGAGTAGAGAAACACAAAAAAACCACACACACACCCCCCCCCCCCCCCCCCCACACACACACACACACACACACAAAAGATTAATTAGAGTACAGATAGATCTGCTAAAAGTCAAACCAAAAAATGTTCTAGTTCGTTTTGACACCAAGATATTTTGAAGTTTTTGGAATGTAAATCACCACAAATTGGGCTTTGATATGATGCCACAGTTGACCCTTCCTTCAAATTCATTTGAGGTTATCAGCATCAGTCGAAAAGAACACCATACAGCGACATGGTTGGAAAAACGAAAAATTCAAATGAAATGATCATTTGCGGCAAAAACAAACCTAAACATAACAGTTACGGGAAACGTTTGTGGGTTATCTAGTGTTCAATATATTTTACGTTATTTGAATTAGTTTTAAAAAGTTTTGGCAATCTGGAACAGATTATTTTTTGGCACTCTTTTTTTTTCCGGGACTGCACCGAACCAAAAAGTGATATGAGTAGCAGCAATCTTGTCCTTTTCTGTCGATTCTGACACTTTTTTCAATGAATGCATTCAAAATGTCACCGAATCATCGCTTGCCCTGGCATGTTCGACTTTTTGCTAGGTCAGCGGAAACGTGAACGAGTTCGAAAATAATATTTTCTAGGATAACAATTGAAATATAAGTAATTTCCACAGCCAGATGACATCGATAAGCTAGTCCGTGCTTGATCATAATCCATTTGTTATACTGACTCTAAAATTTGTGCTCTTGTTTTAGCGAGCTACCCTCACTAAATTTTTTATGTCTCGTGGTTGGCGGATTTTGCTCAGTTGGTAATTGAGTTTTAGTTTTGAGATAAACATCATCAATTATGAATTAGGGTGTTCGTATCGAAAATTTCTTACTGTATGCATTTACAGCAAGCAGGTGGTTCTATTCTGTTTTAAATGCTTTTGACCATTGGAAAAAACTCATAAATTATTTTTATTTTGAAATAAAAATTTCTGTTACATCTCAAATCTTGATCACCAGAAAAGCTCTCTTTGCCGAAGAAAAATCTCAAAGCAGAAATGTTTCACTTCTTGAAAAACTTTCACTCACCGTAAGTTCAATTTCATAGGTTTTTTTTGTATTAAATCGAATAGAAGCGACACCAACCCCATCGCTGATTTGGTTTTAAATTAATTGGTTTGCCATCTTTCATGTTAAGATTTTGCAGCATCAAATAAAAAAAGGATATAAAGCTGGTTTAAAGCTTCCCTTATACACAAAATGGGAGGCAATTGCGACTGTCATAATTGAATTCAGGGCCCAGCAAAAACTTTTATAGATTATATAGATTATAAAAATTTATAGATTATGTTGTACTGATGCGGGATGAAACGCAAAATTTTCAGTTTTAAATATTGGGCTCTGCTTACAGTTTTAGTGTATTTTCTGCGAACATAGAGGACTAGCCGTTAAAAAAGTTATTTTTCCTTTGACCTGTTATTTCAATTGAACTCAGAAAAAAAGGCTTTTCTATAAAAAAAAATAGGGTTTAACGGTTTTTGCATTTTGTTTTCAATTAGGCCGATTGAGTTTTCACCTCAGAGTTCTGCTTTAACGGAAAAATTTCAAAAACTAAAAATTTTGAAAAATTGACTTTTTTATGGACCTACCAGTTTCCTTTTTAAGAAACCAAAATGGGGCTTTTTGAACTTTTTACATTTTTTTTTAGAAACCTCAATGTCAGATTAGTTTTTGAAAAAGAAAACAAATATTTTTAAAAAATGGTCCTAAATTGAAATAATTCTGACTTGTCCTAAAACGGTAACTTTTTCCAACGAAAAGGGGGTATACCGGTTTATGCAGCAAAATTGCATGCCAATAATTTTTTTTTGATGTTATTTTGATAAACCTTTAGTCTTAAATTTTACATTAAGCAGGGTAAGTTTCGAGAAAAAAAACAAAAAATTCCAAAATATGCTCCAAATTTCAAGAATTTGTCTTTTCCGAGGGCCATATAATTTCTTTTCAAAAAAATTGGAGCATATCTGCTTAAGCACAATCACTGCCTATAACCTGGTGTTTTCATTAAAACCTAAAATTTAAAATTTACTGGGTCGTTTTTGCAAAAAATGAAAAAATTCCAAAATACGGTTGAAACATCAAAAAAATGACTTTTTCCACAGCCATAATTATTTTCTACAGAATTGGGTTCTCCCGAGATGTTCAACATTTAAATGATATTTTGTTAAATTTCATTTGAATAAATTTTGAAAAAATATGAGCGTACATAAAATATATATTATAAGCGATGAAGTGCCAAAAAACGTTTACATCTTGTCCACCAACTTCTTAATAATAAAATGAAAAATTGGGAGGAAAAAAAATTTATATTAAACATTGAACTGCCTACATAATGTAAGCAGAATTAAACAAGGAAAGTGTTGCCTCAAAAGCAAAAATCTGATATTTAGTCAGAACTTGTTCGGGATGATTTCGAATTGAAACTAAATTTTTAAGTTTTCCTTAACGTATTTAGCTAGCCTCTCTTGTCTTTTTTATCAGATTTTTTTTCAATTCTACTCAAAAGTTGTGCCGCCCTTGCATTGTTTAGTACAAATGGCGTTCGTAGAATCTAGCAACATAATAATAACATCAACTATTTGGGGAGGAATTTGAGAAGAATTCTGTATGCAGGTGTGTTTTATTTTTTTTTGCTTTTCCAGGCAAAATCAGGTACCCTTATTAATCATCGGAATGGATTAAGTGATATATCATAAAAACTTTTGAGTCCTGATTTGAACAAAATTTAAAAATTTGCAAAAAAGAACTTCAAGTGTCGAGAAAAATCGGTTTGACATTTATACTTTTTCGTCTATTTTCTAGCGAGTAAAGCAATCGAGTAACGTTCGTTTTGTATGAAAATTATCATTTCGGCTAAAAATTGATAAACTTACCAGAAAAAAGTTTAATTTTGGATGCCGTATCTAGCGCGTCTCTGGGAAAAAGTTTTTTTTCGAAAGTATTTGAATTTTTTAGTGCAAAAAATTGGAAAAAGAGAATTAAAAAGTTTTTTTTTTAAATTATCTTTTTTGCTTCCAAATTTTTTGAATAAAATTGTAATTTTCATGCCTAATTCAATAACTTTATGCGCGTTTTTTTAGCTTTATTATTAAACGTAAAAGAAAAGACACTAACGTGAAAAAAATTTCTGAAAATATGTTCGGAACATTCTATGCTACTTGCACAGCAACCGTCCATCCGTGTTTCAGTTTTGAACGTTTTAAGAGCAATTTAAACAGCCGCTTAAGCATAAAAAGCACGAATTTTTGTGAGCGTTTAGTATAAATAGTATAAAATACTTTTTTTATAATCAAGTAGCATACTCCTTGGATAAATTTAATTGCCTCAATTCACTGTGGAGTGAAATAATTTTTAGCTAATACTCTGAAAGAACCTAATATAATGTGCGTTATTTGTAGTTTTCAAATTATTCCCAAAATTTAATCATAATAGTTTTGTCGAAAAAGATGACAGGTAAACAAAATTTTGAAATTCGAGCTCCAGGCATCAATATTTTTCAGATGATACAAAAAAACTGTTTAGTTAGAAAGTTTATATAGAAAGTCTTAATAAAATTCACGCCAAGCATAAGTTTTACGCATTTTCTCTGAATGTCGGAACAGTAACTTATCAAAACAGATCACAAGTACATTGTTTTTTTTTAAACTGAACTCAGGGCATCACTGGTTTTCAGATGATAAAAAAATACCCTTAAAAGTGTTCAGTTAAAACAATTTTTGCCGATCTTATTTATTCCACACTTTCTTCAAAACTCGGAACAATAACTTATCAGAAGATCCAAAAAGCATCCTTTTAAATTTTTTGAACTCAGGACATCACTGGTTTCCAGATGATATCAAAACTACCGTTAAAAGTGCTCAGCTAAAAAGTTTTTTTTTTGGCTGAATAAAAAAACGATGTCATGTGTAAATATTACGCAATGTCTTCGAAATTCGGACCAATAGTTTATCAAAAAAATCACTAGTAAGTAATTTTTGTAAATTTCAACTCTGGACATCACTAGCTTTCAGTTGGTATGAAAAATTCCGTTCAAAAGCGGCTAGTCAAAAATTCAGTTCAAAAGCGGCTAGTCAAAAATTCCGTTCAAATGCGGCTAGTCTGGAAAAGAAATCACCCCGAGCACAAATATTCCGCCACTTTTTTGAAAATGGGTGCAAAAAACACAGTTTGTAGTAAATTAATAACTAGATTGATGAGTTGATCGAAATTTTTTGACTTTTTGCTTTTAAAATATTTTGTGCTCCTCATTTGTTCAGAAAAAGAAAACTGAGTGGTAACCAAGAATTTTGAATGTTAGTGTCAAGTCCAAATTATCAAACTCCTAGCATTAAGATGTTTAGCTTTCAGAAAACATCTCGAAAGAGCTTTGATTGAAAGAAAAATCTTGCTTTTAAAGCAGCATTTTACTGTTTTCGTTCCGCTCGATCTTAGATGGTTTCATGATTAATCAAAGATAAAATCTTCTGCTTTGTCTCTGAAATTGAAATTATTATATTTTAGTAGGCAGCCATAATTTTAAAAAATTTCCAAACACTCAATTGGTTTTATATTAAAACTAATATACGATTTAGAAAATTCCTTTGCATCTGCTTACGTGTTTCTAAATTTGATTACGCCTATAAATGCACCAAAAACACTAATTTTGCAAAAGAAAACTTACAGCACAATTTTTGGTGTTTTTAAATCTAAACCTCTTACAAAAATAATTAAATACTTATCGTCAGATTAGAAATTAAATGATCAAACTATTCAAAACTGTTTCTTCAACTATGCTTCAAAAAGCATCAGAAAAGCGATCTACTCAAAAAGTACATGGCAGAAAAGTACAAAAGTAAAACCAGAGATAAGCTATTTTGTTCTCTATAAATACAATTTATCAAATTGCCAAAGGTACCAATCACCATATTTGTTTGAAAAAAACGTTGCTTATTATATACACGAGGTTTTTTTATTTCAATAACGGACTGCTCTGGCAGAAATATAGGAAAAGTGTCCCTCGCTTGGACAATAATTTATGGATTGATTATTTGCTCTGTCGCATATTTTCCCAATTTGATACATTTTAAACATGTCACACTTGTGTAATACTGCATTATGTTTGTGACTATCACTATATTCCATTGCTTTTTCTCTTAACTTTTGAGCTCCACAAGATTATGTTTTACTTTGCAAGGTAATAAATAGTAAACCCTTCAATAGTTTCAATTGCCAAATCCCTGGAAGTAAAGAGCAAGAGCTATTTTAGTGTAGTTTTATCGAAAACTATAATCCGTGATAAAAACCTTGTGTATTTTGAGGATTTACATATTTGTTACTCAAATTCCTTAAAGCTCCATTTCCGTCAAACTTTGGTTTCCTAGACAGTTGAAACTGAAGTTCTGTCTATAACGCAATTTTACACAAATCTCTCTGTAAAACCCCCAAAAGATAAATTAGCCGGACATTGCCGTAAGAAAAAAGATCCTTTTTCTAAAAATAGCTGTTTTTAGAAAGTACCGGTTAAAAAAGTTTCTAATGTTATGATTTCTTACCATTAAATTTTTTAACCTATTTAATTTAACCACCTTTTTGAAGTGAACTATCGTGAAGTCGATCGATAATAGTATCGCCGTTTTTCGGTTTTTCGTCAGTCACTTATTCAATTCGACTCATTAAATCATCGAGCCATTAATCGTTTCAATAAAGAGGGCTTTTTGAAGCGTCGGCTAATTATAAATTGGGATGAGCAATAGTAGTGGCTTTGAGAGGTTTGACAGTGTGGTGAGTTTGCGTGTCATGTTGCATAGGGTCCGCATCCAGTTCTACACACATGTGTCCAACAAGGAGAAGCTGGACTTCATCTGGAACAACAACTTCAGAACTGGTCAGTGTCAATTTCAACTCAAACTCAAACACTTCAAACCAGAGTTGGAACCGGGCCTGAACTTGAGGCCCAGCCCGGTTGCTTCAGACTCGGGCCCGGCCCGGCCCATTTGGAAAGCAAAAATTTCAAGCCCGGGCCGGTTTTTAACAGAAACATTTAATTCCGAACAATAAGAAAAGTGAAAATCAAATGTGAATGTCAGAAAAAAATCAAAATTTAATAATTCTGTTGACCGCAGCCGATCCTAGCAGTTCAATTTGGCTGAGCAAAAAGTGAAGTGTGAAAGATGTGAACTCTTGTGAAAGTCAGGCATGTAAAAAACCCGGGCCCGGTTCCGCTTCTGCTTCAACGAAGCGAGAGGGGATCGCGAGGGTTTGAACTCATAAGGAGGAAGGCATCTCTTCCTTACCCCGGCAGTAATCGTCGCAGTCCAAAAAATGCACGAATGCAATTAAACGAAAAAAAAAACGATTTTAAAACAGTGATGCAGAGCTTCGCCCACTTGCAACTCAAAAGTAGAATGGGGCGACGACCCCTCTGTCGCAAAAATCTACATTAGAAGAAATTACATGTCCAAGAAATTAAATGTTCAACTTGACAAATACATTCCGACAAACACATCAACAGTGTTAAGTTATCATGCAGAAAAGTTTATCGCGATCCAAAAGTTACAGAAAGGAATCACAAAGTGTTTCAATTTCAGCAAAACTTGATTAAAGTTAATGAAAATAGTATGATAGCATGATCAGGAAGCCGACAAAAAGTAAACAGACAAACAAAAGTTTGATAATAAATCTTATCCCAGAAAAAATTCTGACAAGTTAAGAACCCATAACTTTTGTCGTCTCAAGCTCAGAAGTTACTTGCAAGTTACTCAAACTTGATATACAATTAAAGTAAATCGAAAAAATGTGTCAGTGATTTTGTTACTTAGGTTGTTAACCCAAAAAGATTTTTTCTGATTTATTAATGCTTGTAAATAGCAAGCATAATAAATACCACCATACACATAATATAAAAAAAAAGTTTCCACCAAATTTTTTCAGCAAACTAAGAAAAAAAAAGATTTTTTCAAGAAAATGTTATAATTTTTCTTGCTTAACTTTGAAATTTTATTATAGAGATGTTAGGATAGTGATTTACATCTTAAATTTGTTTGTATCAGATGCGAATGGTTGAATTCTGACAAGAAATTTTGGAAAAATCTGGATCACCGTATCTATGTATGTATTGACACATTAAGAACAAAACACCGATAGAGTTAAAAACCATTTTCCCAACTCACAGGGACAAATGTTTCCTCAAACCCCTAAAATGGAAAATATGCCAAACATTTTTGACACGAACACAAAAAACTTTGCAACACTTAGCGTGCAGCCTAGTTTTATATGCAGGCAATTCAAAAGCTACTGAATTGCTGAAAATATGGCGAAATACTATATAATAGAAATACCATTTCGTCCATTCAGAAAACAAAGTTGTTTGTGGGGAAAAATTTAGTACCCGGTTGCATTACCCCTGCTTATCGCAAGGGTGAAAGCATCTCATTGCCAAAAAAATCTTGTTCTATATTTATGAGACCCAATTATCGTAATTAGGCAATTACTTAATTAAGTAATTAACAGGATCTTGCATTACGAGACCAAACTGTACACTGGATAGGGGCACAATTTTTTGTCTGTCTGTTTCTGGACTCCAGAGACAAATCTTTAAGCATGTTCCAAAATGTAAGTGGATTCCACTTACAAAAATTTCGTGGATTCCGCGTACAAATACCTGTACCGTAATTTTTGTCGGCATCATTTGTTTTGTTGCGGATTCCGCAACAAGTAAATATAGCTAGTTGTTCTGGATTCCGCAAAATGTAAATGGAATCTGCAAAATGTAAGTGGAATCCGCAAATTTAAGTGGAATCCGCAAACAGAATGCGGATTCCACTTACAATTTGCGGGTTCCACTTACAATTTGCAGATTCCACTTACAATTTGCGGATTCAACTTCAATTTGCAGATTCCGCTAACAGTTGCGGATTCCGCATCAGCTCAATGTAAATATACACATGTTTTATTTTTGTTTGTGGATTTCACAAATTGTTCTGGATTCCGCAAATACAATTGCGGATTTCGCAAATTCGCCTATTTTTGGAGCGATTTTGAACGGTACAATGTTTTAAGTATTTGTTTCTAGAATCCAAAACAGCAAGGAGATCAAAGAAAAATAGCAATGTTGCGGATTTCGCGACAAATCTGATTTTGGCCTGTTGCGGAATCCGTTTACAGTGCACAGAATGCACAGTTTGGCCTCGTAATGTGTTAACTATTTCCCCCATTTTGGACCTTGTTAATTATTGCCCCCCCCCCATGCATGTATTATTTTTGACAACTATTTCTGTATAAAATATGCATTTCAAAAATGTCGACAATTAAGTCGGTCTTCATTTTCGCGCCTTCGTGTTTGTGTTACTCACTATTTATATAACACCCACGTAAATTTTTTTCAATATATATATTTTCTGAAAATTGTTTCAAGCTATTGAAAATGTGGCCACCAAGTTGAATTTCTGAAAATCGAAGTAGAGGGGGAAATAGTTAACAAGATCCAATTACCCAACTAAGTAATTACTTGATTCAAATAATTCAATATCTGGAAATCTGAACACAGAATTACAAAGTTAAATTTTTGGGCTCAAATCAATCTTTCTTTTTTTAACGTGCATCAGCTGAGTGTTGTGTTGTTTAGCATTTATCATTCGGTGTCTGCTGCTGCTGTTGAAACTGGTCAGCTGTGTGGTGTATGTGGCCAACTTCGTCGAATACGAACAGCCCATCACTCACTGGTTAGTAAAGGTCAAAGGTCAAACATCAAATAATATGGTGCAAATTTTTCAAGCTATTTTTTTAACCAGTTTAAAGAACCAGTTTAGTTTATTTTTGCAAATTATCCTGTTCAATTGTAGTTTTACATGCTTTTATGACTGAACGTCTGAGAGTAAGATATAAGTATGATTTAAAAGTCTAAACTTTTAAACTGAATTTCAAGTTTCTTGTATGAAAAGAGATGAAAACGAGAAGTAATACGGCCTGCTCTGTTTTTTTTCCCTGAATATTTCTGTTGATACCTTGATTATTACCGCGATTCTATTTTTCTTATGCTTTTTTGGTGGAAAAATTTCATGTTCTGATTATCTCCAAACAACGAGGACGGATCAAGCCGAGCTGCGGTTTTGGAGAAAGCGTATTGAATGAAGTGGAAATGAGAACCAAAGTGAAAGTAACAATTTTTGAAAGGACACTTTGTCGTAGGAAAAAAACTATCGGTTATTTATCTGAATTATATTTAACTATCTCCCTATGGTACCTAGCAGATAATAACAGCCATTATAATGAATTAAATCAATGGCTAAGCATATGCGATTTTTTAACACCTAGTAACGAGTTTCACCCTCCCGTTTTTGCAGTTGGGGGAAGTGGAATATTTAATTACCCCATCTGAGTTAGGACCGAAGTGTAACTCATAGAGTAATTTCGGATAGGGTACACCGTCTGCTCGTCACGCTATCTTATTTTCGGCCGGATAGATTCGTGCAACTTCTTAGTCTAATACCGATCCTAATCTTACTCTTATACTATCTAGTCTCAGGTTGTTTAACTAGTCTCTGCTAGGCTCAATAGATCTAGGGTATACTGGTTTATTGCGGCTGCTGAAGTGCTCGGGAGAGTCCAACTAATTTCTAAGTTAAATTCAAATCTCTCTGGTGCTGAAATTACAAGTAACTTCAGCACTTACAAATAAGTGGGTTGTTAGTTAGATGGATCATGATTGGTTAATATTAAATACTTTACATTGGTAAAACATTTAATTTATCCAATCATAAAATGTAGTTTAGATCAGGTTCCACCCATCCGGGTTTTACAGAGTTTTTTAGAATAGTTCTTCTGCAATTCGAAGGATGGATGATGGACGTTTGTTTTTGGCGAACATCATAATTTTCTTCCGTTTCCTCTTTTGTTAGGGAAGTTCCAGGAAGCTGGAGTTAGAGACATAAGACGTTGTGTCTTCTAGTGACAACGACTACGTCTTTGCAACAAACTCAAATCTGATTTCAGAATGGTTTGCTATGTCAGGTTTTTCTGTTCTGCGTGGAGAACTTCTTTTGTGTATGATCTAGTTTGGGAATGGCGTGGAGATTGTGCGTGGAGGGGATGCCTGGTTACTCGGATCTGTACGTATACTTGAACATCGAGGTGGTCATTGGTCTAGTTCAATGAAGTCCTTTTCTGCGAGGTCAAGTCGTACTCTAAATCCTTTGAGTTGTGATTGTGAGCGGCATATCGATTGTAGTTGGTCATTCTCTCTCGAGTGTAGTGGGGTCGTCTTGTCTTTTGATGTTCGTCCTTGGTGTTGTATTCTGATCTATATATTGCATCATGTAATTTTACATTTTATAAAACTTTTATTAGTTTAATATTTTTTAATAATGATTTTAGTTAGTTGTTTTCACAAAAGCTTTTTGTTTTAGTTCGGTTATTTTGAAGAGTTACTCACACTTGAGTAGCTCTTATTAAAAATAGTGGTGTGGTCACAAAGCGTGGATGTAGCGCGGTGGGTTAGGCCGGCTATAGAGCATGCTCAGGACGTCCTTCCTGGTGGGTTAGGCCAGGAGTGGGAGTATGATTTCATGCGGTTTTTGTGAGGGGTCCTGTTATGTGACAACGTTTTATGTTGAGTTTGTTGTGGTCTTACTTATGTTTTGTTGGTTGTGTCCTTTTTTCAAAAATCAAATTGTTTGTGGTATGGGTTTGTCTTTCGACTTTTTTGTGTTTTATTATTTCTTTCTTAGACTTTATAATAGTCTTCAAAAGAATAAATTATCCAGTTTTAAACTGGGTTAATCCGGTTTGGGTACCGTTGGTTTCTTTTTCTAAGTCATGCTGTTATTCTATGATTTGTGGTATTTAGTAAGCTGCGTTGGTTAGTTTTGTTTAGTATATGATTCCTTTCCAACCGGGTTAAAGGAAAGTTTGAAACATGTTATTATATGTTAGAGTTGTTGAGTGTGAAAACTTGAAACTGAATTTCATTATTTTAAACAATTCTTCGTGGGCGAGCTGTGCGAGTGTGGATAGAATTTCTGTGCGAATGAATGAAAATATCAAAAGGTTAGTACTGCATTTGCATTTATTTAATTTACTACATAGAATTTAGAAATTTACTGCTAGTCATGGGGGAATATTAAGATACAAATTTTCATCATAATTAGATTTACTGCTTGTAGGGGAAAATTTTAGAAATGAATTTACTGCATTGGTATTAAATTTATAAATTTATAAGTGTAAGAGATTAATAGAATTTTTGAAATCTGTTTGATGAAATTTGCGATTTTTATTTGTCTTTTGTGGTTTTTGTAGGTGATCGTCGGATGAAGGCTAAAAATCTAAAGAAAACATGAATAAAGTATGGTGAGTTTTTTAATATTTTAATTAGTTAGTAATATTCATTTAATTCATACTTACCTGTTAGTCGTCGGGGAAAAACCGTGGGGGAAGATGTCGTGAATTAGTTCTGAAGTTGTTAGTAGTTTAGCTAAGATGCGGATGATATTTTTAGTTTGAAGCAGTGGCCAAAGCAATTGAAGTGCCTTGATAGTGGTTAGTTCTTCAGTGCCAACTGCAAACTCATAAGGTGTGTTTTGGATTAGGTTATATAATTTGTGATTGAATTTAGTGTTGTGGATGAATTCTAAAATTGGGATTTCTATGGGTTGTACAAACTCGTGCGGGATAAGGAAGGGTCGGGATTCTTCGGCGTTGAAGGTCTTGGTAATGGGACAGAAGATGTACATTTGGGTTATGGGGTCATAATTACGAAGAATACCATGGAGGTTAGTGTCTTTAATACAATATGTGAAATTTAGGAAAAATGGTGAAGTGTATTTGGAATTAATGAATTGAAAACGATGGTGTGGTTGTCTAGAGGGTGTGTGTAGGTCAAAGTGATTTTGGATGAAACGATAATAACTATATGTGTGGGTTTGTTTAGTGCGCAACATAATATCGTGTGAGCAGTGTAAATCTCTTTCGTGTGGTGCAAGGAAATGAAAGGTTAGTGAAAATATTTGGAAGCGTTCTTTAAAACTTTCGTATGCTTGTGTGTCTGTTAGTGCTTCTGAAATAATGTGATCAAACTTTCGGTCGAAGATGTTTAGTGTGAATGTATATGGTGTCTTGATGAAAAATTTCTCGGTAATTTGTGGATTAGCGAAGCGATCGTCGTCTAAGAAATGATCTTGGTTAGCTCTGATGATGTTGTGATCATAGTATTCGAGTGTATATTCGTTAGCTCTAGGTGCAGTATGTGTTTTTAGTGATTTTTTATATCCAACGTAAGTAAATTGTCTAGCGGTTAGTGGTGTAGTGAGTCGATATAGCATGTCCGTATTTCGCTCTATATCGATGTGAGTGTTAGATAAAGGTAAGCAAAGAGGGTTAGTGAAATGATAATATGAGGTCCAAGAGAGAGTAGGCATTAAAACGTATTCATCTACGAAGTTGCGTGTTTCGTTAGTGTCGTGGGGGGTGTTTAAGGTGTATTGTGGGAATGAGGGTAAGGTGATGGCTAAAAATTCTTTTGTGTTAGTATGCTTGGGGTGGTTGATGTATTCACGGGCTGTTCCTGGTTTTGCTGGGAAAGGATGGTTGGGGAACTTTCTTTTAAAAGTGCGGTAAGCTCTATTAGTGTTGAGTGAAGATTCAGTTGATGTGGATGATGGTGCTAATGATTCAGTATAAGTTGAAGAGGGTGTAGGGGTAGGGGGGTTGGATGAATTTATTGTGGAGGAGATTTGGTTTATGGTTGGGGTATTAAGGTGGTAGGGTTGTTGTTGAAGGGTAATAAAATTATCTAGCTCTGGGGAGATTCGGGGGGTGTCTGGAGAATGAGATGATTGGTCAGAATGGTATGAGGAATAGGTTGGGGTAACTTGGGAAGCATAAGAGGGTGTGGGAGTAATTGGGTCAGGGTTATTGGATAATATGGGTTGAAAAGGGGGTTGAGAAAAATTAGAAGAGTTATGAAAATTATTGGATGGGGATGGTTCTGAGTCGGCGAATTCATCGGGGGTTTCAATATTCGGGTTATTTAGCTGTGAGATGGAGTATAAAACTGAGATGTGTGAATTAGTGTCGGAATTCATGCCTGATGTTACATTACTAGATGGAAAATCGGGTGGCGGAAAAGCAAAAAGTGGTATTATTGGGATTGGAGAGGTAAGATTGGTTGGGTGGGAATTTGATCGGTGTAGTGATCCAAGTTGGCGGCTCATCGTGGGCTAAAAAAATGATTTTTTTGAGACTGAAAAGCGGTGGTATGGGGTTGTTCAATAATTTGTTCATAAGTATTATCATCTTGTGACTGGTGTGTCATTATATGTTGAATGGGACTTTGTGATGTGGTGAGTCGAAAATTTGGATTATGTGTGATGGCTAAGTTTCGAAAATTTCGTGGGACTAGGGATAGTGGATGGTTATTTGGTAGGGCTGGTAATTGTGGTGCCGTTGGCGTTATGTCTACATTGTTATGTTCTTCGTCGTATGTATTTTGTCGTGTTGTTATTTTTGTGTTATATTCTTTTATTTGTGCGTCTAAAAGAATTTTGTTTATAGATGTAGAAAAGATTCCAAAAAATCCTGCAAATAGTATGCGTGCTACACTTGCTTGTCTGTTTACTTGTGTGTGTATAGCACATGTGTTGTAGATTCCTTTTAAAAGTGAGAAAAGAAATCCAATAAAGTTAAACATTGCGTATAAAATAGTCAATTTTTCTAAGATGTAGTAGGGCCATCCTAGAAAATCGAGGATCTCATTTTTGAGTGTAACAAAGCTAAAAATGTTAATTGGTGATATATCTTGGGGACGGTATTTTTCACCGTTTAGATATATGTAATCTTTAATGTCCTTAAAATATCCGCTATAGTCTTGCGTGTAGATATCGGCAAATCCTGCGGTTTCTGCAAGTTTGCGTAAATTTTGGTCTATTGATTGTCTTTGTATAGTGTCCATTTGTGTTAATAATTCTTGGAATTGTTGTGTTCTAATGTGATGTTGAATATCTGATTTTGAATAGATTCCTATTGATTGTAAGTCTATATTTGGGTTTCGAGCAATAGCGCGAATGCTTTCTGGTGAAAATTTTTTGAGTGATTGCATTAATGTGGGATATGGTGTGAGAAGATAATATTTATTTTCATCAGGGTTTAGTTGTACTACATTGTGGCTGTTTTCTGATCCACATGGGACTGCGGTATCCCAGAAATAGGTTCTTCGTGAAAGTGTATCCACGAAATGTACTTTATTCTTATAAAAGATAGGGATTCTTTTATAACATCGTTTATCTTCAAAAACGTATAGTGGTGATACTTTTTTAGTACAAGTATAAAACCATAAGATGTTTCCTTCATAGTCTAAAAAATTTGATCTATTTCCAGATAATAAGTATCCTGCATAGGGTATTTTTAATACTGCTAGTGCAAGTGATTGTAATATTTGTGTTCGTTCTAATTCGCATAATTGGTGTAGTGTTTCTAATTCGGAGAGTGACATTTCTTGAAAAATTCGGCTAATTGTATAATCTGGTTTCATATCTAAATGAATATCATAGTGGATATTACCGAAATATGTAGTGTTCATTAGTGATAACTCTTGTAAGCGTGTGCTTCTGGTGTCCTGAGGTTTTAGATGTCCACCAGGTTGTCCGTTGCTTTTTTGAAAATTAACTGGTATATAGGATGTTCCTTCGTTTAAAGGATGACCTGTGGCATATGGGTCGATTTTTATTTTTCCAGTGGTCATGTCGAATCCTTTTTCGTATTCAACTAATATTTCAGAGTATTGTGTTCTGTGAAGTGGATTCCTGTATTTACATGCAAGTTCTGTTTCTTGATATATTTGAAAACGTGTCAATTTGTTTTCTATATTGTCTATGTTTCTAAAATTAGAACTTAGTTTTCGTGAGGGATGGACTTGTTCATATGGAATTGATTGTATAAAATATTTTTCGTGAAATTTTATCATACGAGCGTGTATTTTTGCTACTTGAAATGTTGTACATGTATCTTCGGGGAACCAAACAATTGTTGCTTGTGTTCTCGTTGTAGGGTCGCAATAACCTTGATCATTTTTACAAGGTAATCGGATTCCTTGATAGATCATTGTATTATCTGATAAATCTCGTGTTAGTTGTATTTTTTCGAGTTGTATTTTCCAATCGAAAAACATTATTTCTTGGTATCCTTTATTTTTTGTGTCTGCTTTGCAGTTTGATGGGTCATTTATACCAATGTGTGGTATCCAATGTTTATCGTGTAGGTCATAGGTTAATCGTCCGTGTGCGCCGTTATACGGGTATTTTTCGTCTAGTTTTATATGTCCTTGGTGTCTTTCAAGTTGTGATTGATGTACAGAGTCTGAAAAAACTTGAAAATTAACTAATTTTCTTTGGGAGTTTTTATTTTGTGTGATGTTTAGTCTTAGTAATTCATTTTTACAATCGTCGGGATTGAGATGTAAAAGACGTTCTATATTACTTTGATAGAATGATTCATGGTCAAGTCGGTTTTTGTTTCCATTCGAGACTTGTGAACAATGTACTTTCTTTTCGGAAAATGTTGCTGTGAATTTATAACCTGTAACTGTTGTTGCTCGGGCTTTTGAATAGAGTGTTGCTATTACATCTGTGGTTTCTATAGCTTGTGGTTCTGTTTCACATTGTGATACTTGATTTATTGCATATTTATGTAGTGTTTTTTGTTCATTTTCTTCACAATCGTAATGTGTTACTAGTAAATCTTGTGGTCCTGTACGAGGAGAAGGGTTTATGTTTTGATTTGAGATTACTAGAAAAGGGAGTTGGAGAAAAATTAATAATTTTAGAATATACATGTGTATGATAATCCTGAGTATGGATTATAAAATGTAATGTAGCCAATTGTGTTTTTGGTATATCTGTCGTATTTGTATATTACTTCAGTAGTTATAAACGGTGGTGGTAGTGATTGAGCTGTTATGTTAGGTGGATTTAATGGGTAGGGATGTTGGGTAATATTATTTAACTTAACTGTGATTTCAAATTTTAATTGTAAACTGTTTTGTTGGAGTATTTGAATATTGTGATCACGGATATCGTTGTGAATATCTTGGCGATATTGTAATCTATTAAGTGCCCAGTTATGAAGGCGGTTACTTTCTTGATGTTGTCCAAATAGTGGTGGAGGTGCTGTGAATGTATTCCAATCTAGTCTTAAAGGAATATTTATTGATGATTGTTCTCGATATCTGGCGTCGAGATTATTTGGAAAGTTTAAGTTAAAGGGTGGTGGTGAAAACTGGCTTATTGATGGTGTTGATGGTAGTGATAATGTTTCTGGTAGTGATGAGGATGTTGTTGTATCCGTAGAAATATCTATGGGGTCATTGACTAAATTTGGTTCACCTTGTGTAAATGAATGTGTAGTCCAATATGGTAGTCGCGATGCCTGGTTTGGGGGGTTAAAGGGATTTTCACGTATTTGCTCAGATGTTGGTGTTGAACCTAAATAATCTGATGGTAGGCTTGAGGTGCTACGTTGTGAAAGAAGCGTAGGGGTTTCTGGTAATATACCAATGGGGTTTTCTGGAGTGTTTTGTGATGGGGATTGAGGTATATCAAAATGAACTCGGGGAGTTTGAAGATTTCTGTTTCGTCGAGGATGTATAATTTGTCTATTTATTTCGACTGTATTTTGGCTTTGACTAGAATTTCTTATTCTACTTAGTTCTTGTGGTAGTGTTGGGTATAGGTTATATGTTGGTTCGCTTAAAGGTGCTTGTCGTTGGACTGGTTCTAGTGATTCTGATAAACGAGTATGTCGTTCTTCAAAAGTGTATGGATTGTCTTGAAAAGAAATTCGTGTAGACGTTTGAGGATTTTGAGTAGTTGAAGGTGGTGTTTGGTTATCTTGGGATGATGTCGGTGAAGACTGATGCTGTGACTGTTGGGTAGCAATTTTTGATGGTTTTTTGAATTATTACTTTAGTGAGAAATTTTGTGTTTATTATAATATTCTTCCAAAAAAAGAATTAGAAGGACTGTTGCTAGGGCAAATGTGAGGATTGCTTTCTTTATACATTTACAGATGGTCAAAAAGAGGGATGATAAGAATGCTATGAAAATTACAAACAATAAAAAAATATCGGTTCTACTGAAAATTGTTCGTATCATTTAGACAAGTTGTTAAAATCGTACCTGTGGATATATTCAAGGGTTTTGGAAAGTTGGAGGAATAGTTCGAGAATAGTGTAGAAAATTAAAAAAATGTTACAAAAAATGATTAGGATTATTAGAAAAGATTCAAGTATATCAAAAAGAAATTTTATAAAGGCTTCAAGTATTGAAAAAAAATGTTTAAAATTTATAAGTATTTGAGCAACTGTTTGAGAGAAGAGCATTTAAGAAATGATCTCTTGGTCGAATATTTTTTGCTGTTTGAGGCGATTTTCTAGTGTGGTCGAATTATTTATTAGTTTTTTGACAAGTGGGTTGAGTTTTGTAAAAAATTGTTGGGGGCAATTTTCATGGTGACTGGGAGGTCGTCTTTTTCTTTATTTTTGTTTGTCAAATGATCCGGGGTATGGTGAGATTTTTATACTTTAGGCTAATTAAAATCTTCATTTTGTTACTTTAGGCTAAGTTATCAAATTTGTTTTGGGGGTATTCGTGGTCTGAGTTGGGGAAATATTGTTGATCTTTGGGTTATTAGATAAGGGAGGGGTACGGTATTATGGTGATATTTATTTTAGCTGTCAAGTTGGAGTGATTTGCTTATTTTTGACCTGGAGGTTGTAAAGTTATAGTTAGAGATGTGCCTGGAGTTCTAGATTATTCGTCTAATTGATCTTAGTTTGAGTTAGAGAAAGTGGCGGATTGGATGAATCCTATTGGTCTATTTTGAACTAGAATTATTGCGTACTTGTGAGCATGTTATTTTGAAAAATTGAAATGAAAAATGTTACGGAGGTTTCAAGATTGTGAAGTATGAAATCTTAAAATTACTTTTTAAATTCTACTTTCTTTAATATTTTAGATTGGGGGATGAACCTTTTGTAGTTTTTACGTGGTTGATTTCGGAGTCTTGTTGTTTTTCTATGTTCAGATTTGTCTATTTCTTCTTGGGGTATTATTTGTTCTGTCATTTTTCTATTTTTTCTTTGTTTTGGAGATTCTTTATGGTTTTGTGTATTGTTTTTGGTGGCGGTTGGTTTTGTGTTTTGATTTTCGGTGGGGTTATCATTTTGTTCTGTGTTTTTCAGATGTGGTTCATTTTGAATGATTTTTAATCCTGTGAAAGAATATAATTGAGTTAATTCGCGGAGTGCGTATTCTTTTGGGTAATAAGGTAATAGGTTGTTTCGATGTTGAACGATTTCTTTTGTGTTTGAGTCGGTAATTTTATATGTGACATCAGTGGTATTTGCAATTATTTGGTATGGTCCTTTTCGAAGGGGTTGTAATTTTTTAGAAATTCCTTTTTGAGTATTAAAATTAGGTATTAAAACAAATGTTCCAATTTTTAAATCGGAGGCTGGTGTAAAACGTGAATTGATTTGTTCATTGATGTTTTGTCTTTGTAATAACTTTTTTGTTATTTTTTGATAAATTTCATTGTGTTTTTTATCTCTATTTAGAATCCATTCGGTGTGTGTACCGGAGGCTAGTTTAAGAATTTGTGGGTGATGAAAATGATCTTCATCATGTGTATGTAAAGGTAGGTTATAACAAATTGAGTCTTTATTTGGTTGACAATAACCTTGTGCGTTTTTATGAGAATTTGCTGTAAACATTATTGGTTTGCGTGGCTTTTGGTTAAAAACCATTTCGTATGGTGACATTCCTAAAGTTGTCGTTATTTGTGAATTAAATGCTAAGGGAAATAATTTTACATCTGCTGACCATTCGGTATATTTTGTATCATTTCCGTTGATGATACATCTAAGATATTCTTGTAATGAACGGTTCATACCTTCGACTAAGCCGTTTGTCCAAGGTGCATGAGATGTACGTGGTTTGTGTTTAATGTTATATAAATGACATAGTGTGATAATTTCATTATTTATGAATTCTGTACCGTTGTCTGTAACTAAAATTTCTGGTAGTCCGAATTTTGCTATCCAGTGTTCATAGAGTGTTGTGTAAGCGTAATAAGCGTTACAATGTGGTACTGGGTTAAGTGCTACATAATGTGTAAATGCGTCAACAATTACCATAATGTAGGAGTTTCCTTCTGATGAGGGTGAAATTGGTCCTTTAGTATCAAATGAGATACGATGATTAAAGTACAAACTTTGTCCTTTAAAATCTTGTTTTTGTGCTATTTGTTTTTGATTTGGGTAAGGTTTATTTAGTTGACATACTATACAATCATTGCATAGTACTTTTATCCAAATTGGTGCATTTGGGAAGTAAAAATTTTGTATAAAATTTGAATATGTTTTTTCTGATCCAGAGTGTCCTTTAATATTTTGTGTATGTGAAATATTAAAAGCTATAAGAATCATACTTAAAGGGAGACATGGAACTGTAGATTCATTCAGGTTATACTCTAAAAGGTCTGTATTTTCGTTAATTGTTGTGTTGTTAAATTTTCGAAAGTATCGGAGGAGTGTTTTGTTTCCTAGAATGGTTGAATCTGCTTTGATAGGTTTAGTTTTATATTTGTGCCATGATTTCAGTTGTCGAATTACTGGGTCAAGGTTTTGATATTGTTTCAGTGTTGAAATTGTAATTGTTTCTGTTGGGGGGAGAAAAATGTTTTCGATTTCTAATTTAGATAAGGGTATTGTGTCAAGTGGGTCGTGAAGGTCAAAAACTTGATTTATTGTGTATTTTGAATCATTTGTTTGTGGTCCTGATAAATTTATTTTATCAGTTAAATCTTCTTTTTCAATTAGTGGAAAATGGTCTTTTTTAGGCGGGTGTTGTTTTGTTCGTTTTTGTTGGGTGTTATTTTTGATCCATTGAGAATATGGGATTGGTTTGAAAGTTGATGTTCCAAGTAGATCAACTTCATAATGATTATTTTGACAATCTAAATAAAGTGGAAAATGTTGTAAATTATTTATTTGTGATTGTTCAATATCAGTTTTTACTGCATATTTGCATTCCAATCGGGGTGATGTTTCGTTTTCTGCAAGGTAGAATTTTATGTTTTTGGGTATTTCAACTGTTGTTTTTCGTGTAAGTAATTCAGGTGGTGTATTTCGACTTAAGGTGTCTGGTAATGCAAGATTTTTTCCTGCAGTCCAAACTATATGTAAGTTTGGAAATTTCATTAGAATTAGTTGAAATCTGTAAACTCGGTGGTTTGGATTAGACTTTTGTGTAAAAAGAAAAATGATTGGTTTATGGTCTGTGAATAGAACTGTTGGATGTTTTGATCCAAGTATCAGAAATTCATATTCTGTCAGTGTATATTTTATGGCTGTGCATTCTCTCATTAGAGTTGAGAGTCGTAGCTCTGCTTGAGTGAATAGTCGAGAATTTGCTGATATGAGGTTCATTTTATTTGTACCATTATGTGATTGTAATAGTGCTGCACCGATGCCAAAGTTCGAAGCATCGCACATTGCATAAAATGGTTGATTTGAGTCTGGAATTGTGTTTGAAATTTGTTCAGTTAAAAGTTTCTTTATTTCTTCAAATCGTGTTTGATGTTCTGTGTTCCATTCAAAATTATTTTGTTGTCTAAGGATGTTATAAAATGGTCGTAGATATAATTGCATTTTATAAACATATTTACTTAAAAAGTTTAACATTCCAAGAAATTCTTGGATTTTCTTTTTATTTGTTGGTGGTTGAAGTTTTTGAATAGCGTCAATGCGTGATTTCAATGGAGTGATTGTTTTTCTTTCTATATTATGTCCTAAGAATTTAACTCTTGTCAAAAAGAAGTGTGATTTATCGGGGGCGGCCTTCAGATTTTCGTTCTGAAGTATTTGGTGATATTTTTCTAAAACATTGAACATCTCGTCTTTTGTTTGTGATTGCATAAAAACATCGTCTAAATAGGTGATTGCGTTTTTCTTGAGTATTAGTGGTCTAAAAATTTTGCTCATAAAAGCTGAAAATGCTGCTGGTCCTATGGATATTCCATAGAATAAGCGGTTGAATTCATATTGTTGGTTTCCTATAACAAATTGTGTTAAACGTCGTGATTGTTCATCTAGTGGCATTTGATTGTATGCACTATTCATATCGGCGGTTGTAAAGTATTTGCCGTTTATTTTTGTTAAAATAACTTGTATTGGTTCAATGGGCCAATTACATTTTGATTCATCTATGAGTGAATTGAGGTATCTAGCGTCGAGAACGATTTTTAATGATTCTCCTTTAGCTAGAATGATAACAGGGTTGATGAATGTGTTGCCTTTTGGTTGTTCTTCTTTGTTTACTGGTGATATAATGTTGTATTGTTCTAAAATATCGAGTAATCTGTTCACTTTATCATGTAAGTGAATTGGTACTTTACTTGCTCTCTGTTTTTTGAAAACTGCGTCTGGTTTTAACGGGAGATGTAGTGATGAACTGATTTTGCCAACATCGAATTTTGATGTTGCATAGACTGATGAATATTTAATTAGCTGTTTGGCTAATTTTTCGAATTCGTCTTGTGTTATTTGTGAATGTTGGAAATTAAACATTGTTAAAAATTTCTGTTGGTCCTCTGTGTAGTTACTTATGTTGAATGTAGGTTTGAAACATGGAGTTTTTGTGAAATAATCCGTATTTCTGTTTTCGTTACTTATTATATTATTTATAGATAATTCTTCATTAAGAATTGTAGATTGGCAAATATCTAGTAATTGGAGTATATTATTTACGCGATAGGCTTTTTCGTGTATTGGTGATATTGTAGCGTTGGTTTCGCAGTATCCTAAAAGTCCTAAAGGTAATGTTACTTGGTAAGGTGTGTTGTTATAGACATGTAAAGAAATGATATCGGAATTCGAATTTTTCAAATAGTTTATGGATGAGATTGTGATTTTGAAAAATTTATGAATAGGTTTGAATTCAAATTCTGACATATAAAATTTTTGTTTGTTTTGTTCTTTATCATATTGGTGAACTTGTTTGATTGAAAAATTAATGATATTTCCTGATAGTGGTTTTAGGTGTTTTCTTTGTTTGTTAAATATCGGGTAGAATTTTGAAAAGAATGGTGGTTGTTTATTTAATCTTTGAAAAAATGTTAAGGATGTTTCTTTTGTTTTTGTATATTTATCTTTGATTAATATTTTACTATTTAGTATGTTAATTGTTGGTATATACTTCGAAATAAATGGTATTCCAATGATATTATATTTAATGTCAGTGATATGGAATATTTGTTTAAATGGCTTATTTAAAATTTTGCTTTGTTCCATTGTTCTGGTGGGGAGGAGAAATAATTGGATTTTTCCGTAGTTTATCAATGTTGATCCTTGTGCTGTTGCTAACTTACTGGAGGTTTCAAGAGGTATTAACTTTGGGTGTAAAGTTTTTATTTCATTCCATGTGGGGATGTTTATTATGTTTGATTCTGCTCCTGAATCAATTAAAAAATCTATTTCAAGGTCTGGTGGTTGAAATTCTTTATTTCTTGGGCTTTCTAAGAGAAATGGTATTGTCCAAATTTTTTCTTTGGGTTGTTCTTTTTGTATATTTTGATAAATGTGGTTTGTATTCAAGCATTTTGTTTTGGTATTTTTATTGGTTTGATCTGTAGTGTTAATCTCGTTTGTTTCTTGCGTCGTTGGTGTGGAATTTATGGGTGTAGTGTAATAATTTTGAAGAAATTCTGATTGATTTTCATATATGTGTGATGAAAAGGGTTGTTCATATATGACAGATTCATAGTCATTTTCGACTTTTATCATATTGATAGAAAGAGTGTTTTCAGTATCACTTTCTGAATCTGATGATGTACAGTTTATTTGATTGAGTTGTAACGTATCAGTTACTGTGTCATCAATACCTGGAGGGTCTGATGTTGTTTCTGGGTTAGATTGTACTTGATTGATTTGTCTTTGATGTTTAGGTGTACTACTTCTGTGGCGATTATTAGAATTATTATGGTTATTATTATTCCGGTGTGGTGATTGGGAATAATTTCTATAACGATTATTATAACTTGGGTGTCGATTTTGTGAATTATTTCGCGATCTGTTTTGGTAATTATTGTTTGGTCTGTTATAGTTCGATCTATTATATGAGTTATTCCTTGATTGATTGTTCGGGTAATTCTGGTTTCGGTTGTTTGAATAACTTCTATTTCGATTATAGGAGTAGTTTCTATTCCTATTGTATGATGAATTTCGTGATTGGTTGTTTGGATAGTAGTTATTTCTTGATTGGGAATTAGATCTAGAAACAAATCGTTGTGTGTTTGAATTTGATCTGGAGTAGTTATTTCGACTATTTGGTCTATTGTAGTGATTTTGTGATGAATTATACGTGTTTCTTCGTTCTGGTGATCTTCCTCTATAACTTGAGTTATATGGTGATTGATTTCTTGTATAATTTGTATTGTTCGGGAGTGGTTTTCCTGAACTGTTGTTGCTGTGGACTGTTTTGTTCGGTAGATTTTGATCTTTTTTCATGTATTGATAGAATGATTTATTTGGTTCTTTATATTTTTGAGGTTTATTTTGGTTATCTTGCTGTTTTTGTCTACATTCGGAAATACTATGTCCGTATCGTCGGCAATAATTACACCATTTTTTGAAAGATGGTTTGCCTTTAAAGTTTGGGTTCTTTTCGTAGATATTGAGTATTTCAGTGATTTTTTCAACGAGGTCTGTCTCTGATTCCTGTATATTATTAATATTAGTGGGAGTCGTTTCAATTCTGTTAACGTATTGTAATTTCAGATTTTCCGTTTCTTCTAGTTTCATCGTGATTTCTGCTTGTTCTAATTTGTCTACTAGTTTTCGAAAATCTAAATCGGGTTCTCGAATTGAAGAAGGATGTGATGCTCTCTTTTTTATTGCTATTTTCCTTAATTGTGGTGTTAAGGTCATCATTAAGATTTCTGTCATCTTTGTGTTTTTATAGTCATGTGTATTTAATGAATATGCTTTTCGAACTAGTGTTTCGATTCGTACTGCTATTTGCTTGATGGTTTCGTTTGGTAATCTGCGAATTTCATTACATAAAACTCTTTGTTGTTGTTTGTTTCTTTCGGAGTCAAACATTTTTGAAAATTCTTGTGTAAATCTTTTCCAGTTTGATTTTATTTCTAGAGGTAGTACTGAAAACCATTTTTGGGCTGCGCCATCTAAGGTTGTTTGTATTAACGCTGTGCGTCGATGTATCCAATTTTGATGTAGTGGCGTATTAATTGGTTCAGGTCCAATATTTAAAATTAGGTTTGCTGTTACTGCATTTAAATAATCTTCTACAGAGTATTCAGGGTCTGTTCCTGTGAAAACCATTAAAGGTTTGTTTGATGTTATTGATGATCCACCCATAAGGTATGGATTCATTGTCATTTGTAATGATTCTGCTGCATTTGGCATTTGAGAAAAATTTGAAAGTTGGTTTCTTGTTATCTCATGTTGTTGGAGATAATATGGGAGTGGTATTTCATTTTGCATTTGTGATGGTTGATACGAGTGTGCAGTCATTGGATTTTGTTGTTGAATTGGTTGAAAAGATTGTGTATTAATTGGATTTTGTTGTTGAATTGGTTGTTGATTTTGTGCATCTATTGGTTGTGGAGAAAAATTTCTATGATTTGTACGTGTTCTCTGTATTCCTTGTCTACGATATTCTTGAGTATTTTGTGCAAATATATCTGGTTGTAAGAAATCATCATCTGAGGATAAATAATCCATTTGATAAGATGTCTGTTTTTTATTTTTATTTTGTTGAAAAAATGGGTAATTTTCACTGTGATCCCGTGGAGGATTTGTTTGGAAATTTGTTGAATTAGGTTGGGCCATTGGGTTATCCCAATTTCGAGATCTTGTATATTGGTTAAAATTTCTTTGTGGTTGATTATATGTTTTTGATGGATGTGTATAATTATAATTATGGTCTGCAAAGTTGTTTCTAGTGAATGTTTTGCGTGTTTTTGGTGGTATTGTCATGGGTCTGTATGTTTGGTAATCCATATGTGAATATTTAGGGGCAACCGAAGGTTTAACGGTTGATTGTAAGGTTACCTGTGTTTGTGAAGGATTTGTATTTCTTGGTGTTGTTAAATTTGGGCGTATTGGTGAAATACTTTGTTGCGTAGTTGTTGTGTGTACAATTTCTTCATTTATGAAGTGTGATGGTGTCTGGATATCTTGTTGAGTAAGATTCCTAGTTCCATTGAGGTTTTCATTGTGTATAACTGTAGAGTTTAAACTATTATTTTGTGTATCGGGTAAAAATGTATTATAGTTTAATGGTGTTGCATCAATTGTTAATGGTATTACTCTTACATAATCTCTTATGTAAGATATTGTATCTATTGCTTGACTTGAGATTGATTGTGGAAAGCTTATAAATGCGGGATGAGACCATTCGGGGTCCCAAACATAATCTGATTGTTCTGTGATAGCGGTATCATCGTTCGAATTTTGGGGTCTAAAATTTTTTCTTGCTTGTGCAATTAAATCAATATTGTGTGTGAAGTAATCTATTATGAACCATGCCAAAATTTTTTGTAGATCGTGTTTTGTATGTTGTGAAACGTCGTCTTTCGTGAAATTTTCTTTAATGATGTTTAAATAACTGGAGAGTAGTGTGATTTCATGTCGTACTTTCAAATGTTTAGATGTTTCTTTTGGTGAGACATTTGTTATTGGGATTTCGTTTTCTAATATCGAAATATAACTATATATTATTGCGAAAACTTCATTGGTGAATATGGAGTTTGCTCTTTGTGAGTTATGGTATTGGATGCTTTTTATATATTCTGAAAAAACTTTTGAAAATTCTAAATCAAGATCGTCTGTTTGAATTGTATATTTTCTATTATTATGGTTTGGTGAGGTGAATTCTATGGAGTAGATTCCATATTGTTGTGTTATGTTGCATATATCTTTTAGATAGTGATCTATGATTTGTCTTTTGATTTTTACATCGGGGAACTCTGTTTTACATGGACTGATTCCGGGTTCAAATAAATTTACGAGTAAATTTTGACAAAATATGTGTTGTCCTCTATCAGTATCTGCGTCTACTATAAAAGGAAAGATTTCATCATCATCTGGAGTTTCTTCACCTGGGGTGTGCGTTGAACTCATTTTTTCGTTCGATGACTGTTAATATGTAATTATTAATGTGTCGAATTGGTTGATTCCAATTGTATAAATGTACTGGTTTGTGTTTGTACTGCTTTTTTATTCTTCTTTTTCCTCTTTGTGATGAATTTGAAGTTGTTTCTGAGTCAGAGAAATATAATTGATCGTGAATTGGGCAATTTTTATCTATTGATTCTTTTAGTTTGTAAAGTTCGTCTAAACTGTTGGTTTCTGATTCTGAAAATGCGTTTCGATTTTTTGAAAATCTTTTTCGTGTTATTTGTCTTTGTTTCGTTATTATTTTTCTTTTTAGTGTTTGTCGTTTTGTTCGAATGTATCCAACTGTTTGTGTATGAGGTGTGATTACAAGGTCGTATTTTTTGTTATCTATTTCACAATTGTGTAAAACGATTGTTTGTTTATTTCCTAGGTTTTTAAATGACATAAGGTTTAGAATGACGGATGCAAAGGGTTGTTAAATGATTTCTATTTTCCTAAACTGTTAGTTCTTACGATTTTTTGGTTAGCTTAACCTGGGTCTGTTTGTTCAGGGTTGGAGAGAAAAGTATATCGATTCCGAAGAATGATTTTTTACTTTCTCGTGGCTAGTATAAGTTAAGGTGTTAACTTACCTAATCTTACTTAGGGGTAGTGATTGTGTTCAAGGGTTGGAGAATAGTAAATCGATCCACAAGGTTCAGGTATAATTAGAACGCGAGTAGTTCGTTAGATACTATTTTAAACTTACTAAGTCTAAGATTTATCCTGGGTCTGGTAAGAGGGGGGGTCAAGTGAAGGATGAATAACCGAAGTTCTTCACTGTTTATCCTAATTTGAATGATTAGTTTTGTTTAAAAATTTCTATTAGTCTTAGGTCTTTAGAAAGGGTTGGGTAGTGAATCGACGTTTGAGGTCGTTAGACACTAATTAAGTGGGTGGGGGAGAACAAAGTTGTTCTGTTTGATTCAAGGATAAGCCTTGATGATCAAATTTGAAATTTAATTAAGTAGAAAATGATTTAAGATCCAAGGATAAGCCTTGATGATCTGGTTTTAAAATTAAGTGAATTTAAGTTTTAATAAAATTTTAAATGTGTGTAAAGGAAAGATTTAGTGTTTTGATGATATTAGTGGGTTTATGATTGCTGTTATGTTTTAGATGATGAAGCTGGAACAACAGGATGATTTATGATTACTAACCATTTATTGTCATGCTACTAATTTTTATTTTTATTTTCCAATAAATATTTTTCAAACATGTTTTGTATAATACTGCAGAGTTTTAGGAAAACGATCTTAGATCTTTTTATCAATCGTTATTGTATATTAATAAATTTGTTTAGCGCCTGAAATGATTTTGAAGAGTAACTTCAAGGTTTTATGTTTGCAAATGGAAATCTAAATTCATTGCAAGTAGTATTCGAAATATAAAAGTTTGTTCTGGCTTTTGCCGAACTATCATATAACTATACGGCAAGTTTCTACTTTGTCGTATGTCGTCTTTGGTTCGAGGTCTTCTTCCAATTCCGGGTAGTTCTGTTATGGTTCGGAATATTGGCTCTGATCTATTGAGTCGTAGAGACATTTCGATTAAATTATTGTCGTATAACATTTTTGTAAATGTTTTTGTCTAATTTCTAATCTATTTTGGTTAATTCTAATCTATTAAGGTCTTGTTCGAGACTTATGGTCGCACCAGATGAGTTAGGACCGAAGTGTAACTCATAGAGTAATTTCGGATAGGGTACACCGTCTGCTCGTCACGCTATCTTATTTTCGGCCGGATAGATTCGTGCAACTTCTTAGTCTAATACCGATCCTAATCTTACTCTTATACTATCTAGTCTCAGGTTGTTTAACTAGTCTCTGCTAGGCTCAATAGATCTAGGGTATACTGGTTTATTGCGGCTGCTGAAGTGCTCGGGAGAGTCCAACTAATTTCTAAGTTAAATTCAAATCTCTCTGGTGCTGAAATTACAAGTAACTTCAGCACTTACAAATAAGTGGGTTGTTAGTTAGATGGATCATGATTGGTTAATATTAAATACTTTACATTGGTAAAACATTTAATTTATCCAATCATAAAATGTAGTTTAGATCAGGTTCCACATCTGTAAAAAAAGATGTTGGATTTGTTATCATAGTATCTATATAGTTGTGAATTACCTACAAGTGATGTATGGTACTTATGCTTCAGCTTCGAATGCACGGACAACGATGTTCCTGGAAACGCTACATATCCAATTTAGTGAGTCAATCTCAAATTGATACATCTTTTTGTTTCGAATAGGCTGACTGCCTACGTAATGCGTAACAAATTTTCTCAAAGGACAAAATGGAGCAAAAAAGAGCAATCAAGAGGGGGTATTGAATGTCTAAGAGCTCGACATTTTTATGAAGTTTTTGTCACAACTTGAGGTACTACTGTAGATGGGCAAAATCTGTTTAACTTAATTCATATACGTGTTTGTTACTTAGTGGTGCATTGCTGTGGGTGGAGAGGTCTCTGTTGTTCTACATCATAGAAGTGGCAGTCGCTCTCTTCTCCACCATCGACACAATCGTGCTCATCATATGCCAGTTCAGAGTTAGTCACTCATCAATCAAACCTTATAACTAATAGAGATCTTGTTAACTCTTAACTATCCCCCCCACCTATGGTACTTCCTTCAAACTCCTTCCGGTCCCCCTATTAAGAAAGAAAGAATTGAACAGTTAAGCACATACGAATTTTGTACCTTGTAACAAATCACCTCCACCCCTTCTCTAAACTTTAAGCCATTGAAAACACCAGGATATTAAAAATTTATGTCTTTTTTTAAATTTGAAATTTTATAGATAAAACAGATTTTATAAGAAATAACCGTTAACACCCACACACACACACACACACACACACACACACACACACACACACACACACACACACACATACATACATACACACACACACACACACACACACAGACACACACACACACACACACACACACACACACACACACACACACATATATATATATATATATATATATATATATATATGAAATTATTGACAACAAATGTATGTTGCTAAGTATGTGAAGTGTTTGTGATTAAATTGGTTTTCTCAAGCTGAAAATTAAAATTTACAGAAGTGCCGAATGACAGAAACAACGAAAAAAAGTTTTGTGCACTAGCCGAAAACCAAAATCATCTCTTTTTTTCATACTGAATTAGTAAAATTTTCAAAAAACAAAATGGCAGACCAAAGGTACAAAAATTTCATTCTAACTGATTGACAGGTTGACTTCAAAAAACTAATTGCAAAATTCAATTTATGGAGTCTTTTAAAACGGCGCACAGACAATTCAGTCGATTGGAAAATCAGACAATTCAGCCAAAAGTTTACAGACAATTCAGCCTGAGACAATTTAGCCCGTTTTACAAAACGGTTGATTCAAAAGAAAAAATCGGATTTGGAGTTACTTCTCGGTTTAAGATTACCGGCTCTTAATTCCGTATAGAGTCATACACTCTGTTTGCAAGCTTGCAACCTGTAGGCGTGACTGCGTTGGTTATTATTATTGGCTGAATTGTCTCTGGCTGAACTGTCTGTATACTTTTGGCTGGATTGTCTGAATTTCAAATCGGCTGAACTTTTTTTTGCCGAATTGTCGGGACGCGCTTTAAAACACTATTGATACAATCGTCTTAAGTTTTCTAGCTTTTTTCCGTATAAGCGCCATAGTACGGAATTATTTTGGCAGGGTACTGATTTTGTTTAATTGACAAAAAACAGTCTGGATACAAAAAATACGAGAGTAGGTATAATTTGAGGCAGTATGAAATCAATAAGATTTTTCTGGGTTCAAAAAATACTGGGTTTATTGCACAAATTTGACTGAAAAAGTACTGAAAAAAATTAAGTGAAGTGTAATTCTGAAGCCTTGGCAGTGTTAAGGTAGATTCTCAAAACAGATATCAAAAGTTTTTCTCATTTTCGAAAAAAAACTGAAAATTTTTTGAAGAATTAAAAATTTTGAATAACATTGCTGAACAGAACAGCAACTTAAAAGGAAAAGAAAACCTTCCAAAAGATGAGGAAGCCAATGCAGTCATAATTTGATATTAATTTTCATTTACAAAATTTTGCTGTCATGGTTTATTGTTCCGACCATTGAAAATGGGGAGGAACTTGGTATTCGGGTATGTTTTAGTTTTTTTTTGTTTTCCACGCAATATCAGCTATCACAAATTATCATTAGACTCTATTGAGTGATTTATCATATTTCAGCACTTTCAGTCGTGGTTCGAACGATATATAAAAATTTCAAAAAAGTTTTCCTTGTCGAGAAAAACCGTTTTGAAATTTTTGACTTTTCGAAATTGCTTCGAGCGAGTGAGCAGGCTTACGTTAGCTTATTTATGCTTATTTTGACCCTTGAGAATTTAATTTTATTCAATTGAAATTATTTTTTGAATTTTTTAGCCTCATCTGAGAATCAAAAACTTCAAAAAAATGAGAAAAAAATTTTGAAAAATCAAAAAAAAATTAATGTTTTTTTGATTTTTGTTTTTCTTGTTATTTTTCTGCAAAAATTATTTTCTAATTTGCTTATTTTACACTGACTGACGAAAATGCCTGAGCGTTTTTTTCTCAGACTCTTTTGTCACAATACGTCAAAAAAATTACACTCATTTGAAAAAAAAATAATTTTGTAATTTTTTAAGACTGGTCGGAACATTCTGTGCTACTTGCACAGTAACTGAATTTTCTTGTTTTTCAGTGGTTTTATTCATCAACCGCCCTTTATCAAGAAAACTTCAAAAAAAAATTGAAAACAAAAAACATTTCGAAAACAGTTCGAATATTTTAATTTTATTGAAATTTTTTGACTTTCAATTGTCGAAAGTGCAGCAACCTGTTCTTTTTGTTTCGAGACTTTCAAAGGAGTTCACTGACTATTTGTGTTCGTGGTGGTTTTGTTCTCCAGACACATCCGGTTTTTCAACTAGCCATTTTTGTGAAATTTTTTACTGCAGAGTAACCGGCTATTTTTGTTTCTTAAAACAACTTAAATTTTTTTTGTGAAGCTATTGGGGTTTGAATTAGCCAATTTGACCAATTTGAGACAAATAACGCGCGATATGTTTCGTTCCAAGCAGCAAAACAACCTGGCTCAAAATTTGTTCCAAATTGAATAGTAGGCTATTTGCGCCAATTGTTACGTTAAAATCAGCAAAGTCTATCATTTTGTTTTTTATATTTCGTGTTTAGATGGATAATTTTCAAAAAAATCTGAAAAAAGTTCTGTTTAGTTTTGCGTTAAATTTATTTTAAAATAATCAATTACTTCCGAGGCGTTATTTGGGCACTCGGACCGCTCAGGGTTTGTCATGATTTGAGCAGTTTTATGAGATTTTGAAATAAATTCGTTGAAACCTTCTGGTTGCGAACTCATCCCAAGTGGGATTGAGGCCAACTATTTGATCATATTTTTGCTTCATTAGGCCCAAAATATATCAGTTTGTACTCGAAATTGAAATTCGGTGAAAAAATAAAAAAGATGAAAATAAAAGAAATTTTGCTCCAAAAAGAACATCCTATAGTTAAGGGGCTAGCGAGGCACTCGGGGGCTTCGCCCTGATTTATGCGATATTGTTCAAGGTATTGATTGTTGCAGGGAAACATTGTGGAGCAAATCTTGTCCTACAGAGTATTTGTTGAGACATGCGTATCACTGCCTTTCCTTGCCTCGGTAAGTAAAAAAAACCTCATGCGTTATATATTTTTTGATATTTTAAAAAACCTCATAGTTTTGAGTTTTTTTAGCTCCAAGACTTCGAAAGTGAAATTAAAAAGCTTTATATTTAAGCAATTGATGTTTTTCACTTTTTATTTTAAGCGTATATTTTTTCTAAAATTGTTTTTTTTTATTGTAACATTCAACACGTGGATCCACTATTTTGGAAATCTTATGTTTTTCAATCAGTTTTGATGAATTAAACTTGGACTTAATTGAGTCATATTTTTCCAGCTGTGCCATCCTCTGTTCCGTTTTCTCTATGTGCCCTCCTTCCTCAACTGCTGGCTGGCCAAACACTTCCTCATGAGCATACTGGTATGTCTGCTTACTGACCTGTCTGCTTACTCGGTTGTCTACCTACTGGCCATACCGTCAGAGCTGCATGTATCCGAACTCCTTATTTGGATACACTTTTTCCTTCATTCTTGAGGAAATCAGAAAAGTCATCATTAAACATTTTTTCTTCGCAGAAGTGACTGAATTTTTTCCCAAGATGGGCAAGAGTTCAATGTTAGTATCTAAAATCATTCAAATCAGGATTTCATTTAGACTTTTAGCAAAAGAAGGAGCGGATTTTTGACAAATCAACCAAACACTCATCGAATTTTTTTTATTTGTCCAAAGCTTAAGTATCAATAGGCTTTTTCCAATGTGTGAATATGCTTGTTTGAAATGTTTAAAAGTTGCCCACCTGTGCTTTCCTGTTTTAGTACATGGAACCCATTGCGTTTTCGTCCATGCAGCGACTGCTGATGAAGTTGATCACATTCATTTGTTGTCTCGCATTCACATGGTGAGACAATTTAAACATTTACAAATAGTTTCAAAAAAAATACAATTTAAGCTTTCATTTTTTGGAGACTGCGGGGATCGAACTCTGGACCACAGGTTTTACACACATTTTTAGCATGTGTGGCATCCACTATCTGGAGCGAATTCAGGACAGGAGTGGCGATGAACAGTACGACTTCTTCAACTCCTTCTGGTTCGTCATCGTCACATTCTCCACAGTCGGCTACGGGGACTTGTACCCCATTGGATGGATCTCGAAACTGTTCGTCATATTCACCATTGGACTCGCGCTCATCTTCATTCCCGTGCAGGTAAAATTAACTCCATTCTTCTATCAAAAGACCGAATTTGAGTGAAATGTGCAGATAAAAATACACTTGAATTGCTTACGTACCAACATGCTTTTACTCATAACCTTATACATAAAAAAATGTTATTTCTTTGCCTAAAACTTGGAGTGTGTGGATAACGATTTAAAAAGCCCTGCTTTTGTTTGCTTAGCTGGAGTCGCTGTCGTTCGCGTGGGATGAGAAGCAGAAGTTGGGGGGCAACTACAGCCACAGGAGGGCGGAGAAGGAGCAGCACGTGGTGTTGTGCACCTCCTTTGTCACAGAGGACATCCTGCACGACTTCATGAACGAGTTCTACGCATACCCAAAACTCAAGGTCATCTCTCAGCTGTTGTTTTCATAAACTGTTCTTTATTTCAGTTAGGACAGTGGATTTTGTTAGCTAAACTATTTAGCCCTATGGTTCCAAGTGAACAGTTTCCACCCCCACAAATATCTAGTTCCGCGGTTAAAAATAAACGAAGTTTGTGTCTTTTACCAAAGCTCTCCCCTCTCCCCTTTTGCAATAGGATGGGAGAATATATATCAAAATTCATGACAGTTGCTTAGAAATTAATTAATTCGAAAATGCTGAATTTGAAAATTTCGTCTTTTTGTTTCTTTTTAAACCAGCTAAATGAGTTTCGAGCTCTCCTAAAACACACTAAAATGACCCAAAGTTTTCGGCGCGCGCTTCCTTAAAATTTTTGGCGCTCGCTTTTTTCTCAAATTTTTTTACGCTCGCTTCCCTCTCGTTTTTTTTTCGGCGCGCACTTCTCAAAATTAGATAGTGTATATTGACGGCAAAGAGGCCTTTAGACAATTATTTTTTTGAATGGTCGACCAATAATAAATCGTAATTTGTGTGTTTATATTCCGTGTATCTGCAGTCCGAGCTGTTAAGTAACTGTAGCTGTAACTGTTATAGAACTATTACGTCATACTGCTGTGTCCCCTGGAGTTCGATGGTAAGATCAACGCGATGCTGGAGAACCCCAGCTGGAGCCAGAGGGTGATCTACATCCAGGGCAGTGCTCTCAGAGTATCCGATCTCATTCGGGCGAAGGTGCACTACGCCGAAAGCTGTTTCATATTCTCATCTCGCAATGTGAAGGATAGGCGAAGAGAGGTCGGTTAACGTTAATTTGTCAGCTCTTCAAACTTTGAAAAAAAAAGGCGTTCTATCCTGCTTAAGCCAGCAAAAAGTTTTTGAGGTTGGTTGATCGTCCAAATTGACAAAAAAAATGTATTAAATAAAAAAGTCTATGGCTAGCAACATTTAAAAACTGTTCAAACATTGACTTGTAAATTTGGTGGCGCTTCCATTCGAGTTTGTAGCTCGAAAATTTGAATTAACAAAATTAATTGACAAAATAAAGAACTAACTAAAAACATCTCTGCTAGCAAAAGATTTGTTAAAACCTTTGTTAAAAGATTGATTTGTAAAATTGATCACAGAACGCGCGAAATTTTCCTCGTAAATGGATCAGTCACGCCAAAAAATGAGCTTCAAGCTTTGCAGAATTAGTGCATCTAGTAAGCTCTAATGAATGTGGTAATCAATTAAAATTGCAGAATCGTAGAACTTGGTGATTTTTGCAAACCATCAAACTCTGATTCGATTGGTTTGAATATGTCGAATTTCATCTAAATTTTTTCGAATTCATAGCTATAGACAGTAATTCATTATGTAACAGACAAAGCGTATGCAGTACCTTTTTTGACGGGCTTGACTTGAAAAAAACTGCTGAACTTTTTTGTTGAGTTGTTTGTCTTGTTGCTTAAACTTTATTTTCCGCTAATTTCCTCCTCCTCTCAAAACACGGGCTACTGATTGTAGGACGAGGCCACAATTCTCCGCACGTGGGCCATAAAGGACTTCGCCTCCCACGTGCCCCTGTACGTGCAAGTGTTGCAACCAGAACACAAACAGCTGGTGATGGCGGCCAATTACGTCATCTGCGAAGATGAGCTCAAATATGCAATTCTGGCCAGCAACTGTCTCTGTCCCGCCATGTCCACTTACATCAGTCTACTTGTTCACACTCTGCAGGGCAGGTAAACACCCAAAAAGTGCCGCATGCTAACTTTTAAAAAAACTTCCATAATTGGCATTTTGGACCATTTTTGGCGCGTGCTCTCCCTCCCTTCAAATTTGATGAGAGTTGGCCCATAAGAAGGCATTGGTAAAATTTTAAGTTTGGTCGGCCAAATCCGATGTTGTAGGTCATGGGGTCAAACCACTTGCACGGTCGGAAGTGGTCCATATTTTGGTCATATTTTCATGGAGAGGGCTGAAGGAGTCTAATGTTTAGAAAAACGATCTGAATGAGCCCAATTTTAAGCAGAAGGAGACAAATGAACCCAATTTTTGGTCTTTGATTGGCCATAAAAGGGTATGAATGAGCCCAATTTTAAGCAGAAGGAGCCAAATGAACCCAATTTTTGGTCTTTGATTGGCCATAAAAGGGTATGAATGAGCCCAATTTTAAGCAGAAGGAGCCAAATGAACCCAATTTTTGGTCTTTGATTGGCCATAAAAGGGTATGAATGAGCCCAATTTTAAGCAGAAGGAGCCAAATGAACCCAATTTTTGGTCTTTGATTGGCCATAAAAGGGTATGAATGAGCCCAATTTTCAAAATTTTGGTCTATCAATTCGGCGCTAACGGGTTCATTTTTTTCGTGATAATTAGGGGACCAATCGTACTAAAATTGGATTCATTCAGCGCTTTTTCGTGGAAAATTTTATTTAAAAAATTTTGACCCGGGTTTAGGGTTTGCAACTTGTATCTCTATTTCCAGAATACATGTCAAACATACAGTATGATCCCCCTTGGTAAATATTTTACTATTTAATATGCTCATGATTGGTCTTTTAAAACGTATAAGTGTTTATGACATGCATTTTTAAATATTTTATATGTCATCTGTTGCTACAATAGTACAAGTATGATAACTGAGAACCTGAAATAGAAATAGGCCCCGGAAAACAGCCAAGTGAGACGCAGCAGTCATCAGAAAATTTATCCACATATATTTCATTAAGTTTTGAAAGGTAGCGAAGGTAGTTTAAAAATTGCTATAACCATATTTCATAATTTTTTCAAGAATCCGATTTTCAAACATGTGTAAACTTTTTCCCTAACAGTCCAGATACTGCAAAAAACATCAAATTACGGTCGATTAAAATAACAGAAAAATGCCTTTTCAGTCATAATTTGTGCTACAATGAAACTTAAAGAGAATTTTTTTTGAGGTCTAATAAAAGGGTTGAAGTTTATGGTATTTAGTCTAATTTAAAGCGAAGATTGATGAACTAGATCATTTTTTGGGAAGAGAAGCCAGTTGGCATGGCAGCAGCACAAAATGCTTTGGTCACAAAATTTATGGTACTATATTTACTTTTTTTCCCTAGAACTTTTTGAGATTTCTAATTAAAATATAGGTAAGTCCAGATGCTCCAAAAAATCCCTCAATCCCATTTGAGGCGCAAATTTACGTCGAACAACGGAAGCAATCTTTTAGGCATGATAATACTTCCAAAAATAGGCGAGGCCTTGACAAGTGTTAGTGCTAATTGCGACGCTGCGCAGCTTATTTGACAATATATAATGGAAACAAACTTAGGAACTAGTTTTGTCGAGGGATCAAACAAGTAAGCTAGTTAGCAGAAAAAACATTCGCTTAATTGAAAAAAAAACAATTGATAATGTTTTTTTATTTTATGTGAGGAGGAATGCAGGGGAAAATTTTTTTTTGGGTGTTTTTCACTTTGGCATTTAAGCGTTACATATTACGTAGTTTGGTTGAAACTCATTACAATCAAATATTTCTTGATTCACTATCCGAGCGTAAATTTGCCTAGAAACAAAGCACCATGTATAATCGACTCTGAAATTGATTTTGCAATTTAGTTTTGGAGAAAAATATGGTTGAGAGAATTTTTTAAAAATGTATCATACTATCTTCTACAAATTTTTTTGGAAGATCTGAAATGATGTTGTAAAAAACAAAATTAATTTCTTCTATAAAAAGTCATCAAAACAAAAAGTAAGAAAAACAACTTGAATTTTAATTGAACAAATTGCTTTTTGCAGAAGCTTGTGTACATAATCAATTTCAAAAAAAATTTCAGAAAATACGTATTTGAACAAGACTGCTTGTATCAGGACAAAGCCCAGAATGTTCCGGCAGTACTATTATGATAGAGTGGTCCCATGAGAATAACCGGGTCTCCAGAAAAAGACACTTAGAGCTCTCAAATTGTATAAAGTTACAATTTCCCTATTCAGAAAAATCGTCGAAGCGTGTTTTCAAACAATTTTTCTGTTTCGATACTTCGTGAAATTTCCCCCTCCCCGTTTTACGGTGTTAATTTAAAACAAAAATTGCCTAAATTGAGTTTTGATGACAAAAAATTAAACTAAGTTATGGTTAATAAATCGTAAAATAAGTTAAAGTGAGCTTATTTCTTGATATTATAATAATTACAATTTCTAGTCTGAAAAATTTTAATCTGAGTCAAACTGTTTCGCGAAAATTTGAAAACGAATATTTTAGACACAAACTAGTAAATTATGAACTTGCGAAAAGCATGCGGGACCTGTTTATCAGAGTTATTTTTTCGAAAGACCACCCTATCATAGTAGTACTATTCCGGCTGCCCTTCAACTGGTCTCGAATAATTTTTGGTATATCCAATATTGGCAAAAACATATAATTTAGGCTCATAATTGCAATTTTTGAGTGTTAAAAGTTTAGTCGTGTATGAAATCAATGAGACCAATTAGCTTGCTCCAATTCAATTTGAAAGGTTTTGCAGTGTGGGATTACATGCATAGCCACGTGTAAAGTATAAAAGGTGCAGTGTAAATTGTGGAAAGATACTATACTGGTATGCAGAACCGGCTGGGACTATACAGATCAAGGGATCTATCCCGTAAGTGAGCAACGAATTTTGCGAAATGCTCTGAATAAAAAACACCCCGAGCAATCTTCGAAAATCAGAACAAAAGTAAACCAAAATAATCGCAAAATTTTAATAAAATTTAAATAAAAAAATTAGATAAAAATAATCAAAAAATTTCAAATGTCATTTGGTTAAATACATATACTGATATAATCGATACACCGGTTACGTTTATATTTTATTAAACACAATTTTCTTTTTGTACCCACTCAATAGCATAAAAATAAGTCTATTGTTTAAAGGACAGTGAAAAAAAAACAAGACTGTTAACTTCAAACGATTAATTAGTTTAAAAATATGTAAACGCACACATTTTGGACAATATCAAACATCAGAATTGAAATTTTGAACAAAACGAAATCAATGGGATCAATTAGCTTGCCCTAATTAAATATGAAACAATTCTGTTGTGCGGGATAATTCGTCACGCAGAAATTGTTTGCGTTACGTTTTTAGAATTTTTATTAAAACCTTCTCATTGTGCATTAGTCACGAGTATGGCCAAATTGGTTAAATTCAAACCCCGGAACTTCAGAAAAAATGATTTGCTCAAAATTTTTTTTATGCTAAAAACTTTTTCGATCGCCGAGTTTTGACCAAATAAAAACCCCCCAAGCATAAATAATCCACACTTTCTTAGAAATGCGGAACGAAAAAAGCTGAGAGTTTGAGCGTGAAAAAGTAAACGGTCAATGACTACTTTTTCAATTGTCGCTGTACTTTCGCCTCTTTGCGGCAATAACCGACTCGATGTTTCGTGTAGAGTCAAGAGTCATATCCTCTGTTGGACAGGTAGCAACACTTTGGCGGGACTGAGACGAACATTATTTTGCTGTTTAGGCTATTTGAGTTATGATACTTTAGAAGAAGAATAAATAAACAGTTTTATGATGCTAGACTTCTATGCCGCTTAAGTTGGGGGCGTAACGAATTGCATGAGTGCCGCTTTGCTTGCGCAACTAAGAGAATTACTGATTTTGATGCGGCACACCTCAGTTTGAGTTTTAGTTGCAAATTTGAGAAAAAAAAGCTCAATTCTAATTGGACTAAGAACCGTATGCTAAGCGGCACTCATACAATGCAAGTTGGACGTTGACGTTCCGTTCCCTATTAAATTTGTATGCTTGTCAACTGCACCCCCGATACAACAAAATCTTCAAAATTGATTTTTATCGCAGAAACTCAGTGCGGTATGTTCTTTCAAAATCATAAATTTATTCCAAGTTGGGCTTCCCTTCTAACGGTGCTAGGTAAATGAGAAGACAGAGCATTAAACGACATGGCATTAAGACGACAGCTGAGCGCTAAAACATTAAAAGTAAAATGTTTCAATCTAAGCGGTTCATGTTTCTTAGAAATACAATTGAAGAATTCAGTGTAGCGTCGCCTCTAAGTCCAATCAAGGGCGGCTGCCGACTGAACAGCTGTCGTCTTATTTGCCGCACACCCCTTTAAACATTCACATTATTTATCCATTTTTTAAAACCCAAGTTCACAATATTTACCCAGTGTACTGAAGAATACTTTTTGTCACTTCATTCATTTTATGTGTATTTTGATTTCCTTAGTTATCAATTATCAGAAAAATTTGTTTTGACAGCAAAACTGGAACAGTTAACTGCTCCTTGGAAGAGTAAGTGACACTAATTGAATGATTAGATATTCTATCTGACTAGTACTAACCAATAATAAAAAAAATAGTAACACCATAAAAGTTCACCTTAGTTAACTCAATTTTTTAAAGCTTTTCAGTTTCTTTCATTACATAACCACCATGCCTATCATAACAAAATGAATTTTTCCTTCTAAAAAACTTGTTTTTTTCGCAAGAATTTTTGAAAAAAAATCGAGCTCTGTTTGTGAGAATGAAATATGAAAAAATTCGTGAGAATGTCGAAAAACGGGGCAATTGATGGTCAATTTCATTATGGAGATCTAACACAAAGCAAAGCTTCACCCTATAATCTTAGTTATCCAAAATTAACAAAATATTGAGTTTTTTTTGGATTTGGTAATCTGTTAGCCTGATTTTTTCTTTGGCTGACTTGCACGTGGTTCACAGACAGCACAAAACGATTTCTGGATAGACATTAATCTGGAGGAGTTTTCTATAGCATGATTGCAGTTTAGTAGAAGCACGCAAGGCCTGTTTGAACTGAATGATGTTCTCACATGAAAAATCAAATTTTTGCATTGAATATTCGTAATAATTCAGGATTATATTTAATCATTAATCATGGTGATTGATTCTTGGGATAACAGCAACTGACCAAAATGAATGTGCTTTTTTTGTTGGGAATTTTGATCAATTATTTCTAAGATGACCATTCCGACATATAAATTGCTGACCTTAACCTTTGACCTTGTGACCTTTGGTGTGATAGGAATCCTTCGGAGAGCAACGACCAGTGGGAGATGCAGTATGCGAGGAGCACAGCCCAGGAGATCTATGACAAGCCAGTTGGGAAGAGCAAGTTCTTCCAGGAGTACATCGGCTACAACTTCATGGAGGCTGCATTTCTCGCTCACAGAAAGTTAGTCCAACCTCACTATTTTTCATAATAGTTTTGTTTTGCAATTTTAGCTGTTGCCGAAGAGAAATAATTAATCCTTGGATATGCTCATAGTGATCACGTGATCTTTTTGTTCTAAAATTTAAATTTCTACAAAATCGTAGACTATCTACCAAGAGCGTAGAAGATCATGGCCTTAGGATCATGGACTATGGATCAAGGCCGTATGATCATGGCCGTATGATCATGCCGTATGATCATGGCCTTAGGATCATGGCCTTAGGACCAGGGCCTTGGTTAATATTTTTTCTTGATAAATTCTCACAGGGAAAAATCACCGCGTCCTCACCTCAAGTAACGACGTCTAACTAGGACACGCACTGATAATATTATTTATTTTGTTTTTGATATCAATGCCATCACAATTTGAATTATAGTGCTTATCAAGTTTTGTATGATCATAAGTTTTCGTGTCCATTTCAGGTACGGCTGCATGACTATTGGTGTGAAGCCAGAGAACGGGCAGCTGATGTTGAATCCTGGCCCCAACCACATCATGAAGGCCTCCGACACCGTCTACTTCTTCTACACCACGAGCGAAGACGAGACTGAAATATCCGTGGTGAGTTCAGAGCTTGTTTGGTGATAGTATTGTTAAAATTGTTGTTGATCTTATTGTTCCGACCATTTTTTTTCTGTTTTTTTTTGTTTACCAGGCAAAACCAGGTACCACAAACAATCATCGGAATGAATTGAGTAATATGTCATATTAAAGCCCTTTCAGTCGTGATTTGAACAAAGTTAAAAAAAACTTTCAAAAACTTTTCCCCATGTTTAGAAAAACACGTTTGAAGTTTTAGAGTTTTAGTCTTTTTTCGATAAAGGAAAGAGTGCGAGCATGTCTTATGAAAGAAAATGTTTTCTTTATGAAATGAAAAACCATGTTTACTGCAGGAAAAGTTGTTTAAGAAAACTCATTTAGCGATTTTAAAGGTCTCGAATTCAGAGCTTGGCGAGAGGCAAGGAAAACAAAACGAGGAGGCCCTATGGAAAAATAAAAAGTTGGTAATTATTAGTAGTCATTGAATCTTTTTGCGTGATAGGTGAGAGGGAACGAGGGAGAGGCGCCTTTGGTGACTAAAAAGAAAACAAGGTCGGATTTGGAGGCGAACAACAACACACCACGCACCACTGAGTTGTTCAACAAACTACAACAAGGTAAGTCATACACCCAAATGTTGAGATGATGTGTCATAATTATCTAATCCATCTGCACTAAACAATTCATATTTATGTCATCCATTAGCACTTAGGATCATAGTTATGTAATCCATCAGTAATGTCGCTCAATTAGTTTTTTTCTCACACTTTCAGGAAAAAAATTACATCACTTCAGGTTTTGACTTCGAAGTTGGCAATTCTTATCAGATGATGGTATTATTTTTTATTATGGGGTTGCAGATAGCATTTTGTAAAATGTCTCGACATCTTCAAAGCGAAAGGTTGTTTACTTCAATCCTTTTTACTTTCGAATGTTTAGCATTCCCTATGAATCAGGCAGTTGGTGGAAACTGTTTCGCTGGTCAGTGTTTCATACTTGATATATGAGCATTTTTTGCTGCGCGGGCAATCAAAAGATATAATGAAAATTGGAAAAGTTTGAATGTTGATATTTTTCTATATTAGCAATTTTTTGAGATCCTCTTGTTAAAACACCTGCTAAACATCTTAAACACAACAACTTATTTCAGTTTAAATACTTAACAAAAAATGGGGCTCTTTTTCCTTCCCCCTTCCCCTCACCTCACACGACCTTCAATATATTAGTGTAACGAGTGGTTTTACGAGGTTGAGTATGAAGACCAAATATGTTTGTCGTGGCCTTATTAGTCTGTATGTAAATTGCAGGTGGGGGGAAAAGGAAAAAGAGCCAAAAATGGATTTGGCATGCTTTTTTTTGAACTAAAATAATTTTAAGAAAGTGTGAAAAGTATAGGCATTCAAACTCTTCCAATTTTCTTTATCGGTTTGGGTTTCTATGTTGGTTCACATATGCAATGCAATATTTTAACCAGGGACGGGTTTAGGTGGAGGGGGGGGGGGACGGATTTCTTTTAGGGATTCGACCGCCTGCCGACCCAAAAAGTCCCCCCTTTGCACTATTTTGAAATATCCATATTTGGTGACGGACCCTAAAAATTTTCTAAATGCGCCTTAGGCGCCAAAATATACTAATTAAAAGGGAGGAGCGCGTGCCAAAAAACGCAATTTTTTGGTCAAAATTCTCCAAAAAGTGCCTAAATACGCCTTTTTTGAAATGTTTTTCAAAATTTTGCCTGCGGCTCAGAAAATTTGACCAAACAGGGTCTTTTTAGTGCTTTGGAAGAGCTCAAAAAATCAATTTTCGAGAGCTTGAAAAATCAATTTTAGTGCTTTGGGAAAGCTTGCTTGGTAAAAATCCGACCTTCCGCACCCCCCCCCCCCCCCTCGAGAAGATCCTAGATCCGCCCTTGATTTTAACCCTCATAATCATATCGCTGTACAACAGATTGGCCTCATTTAATCACGTGATCGTTTGGAGTTAAATCAGGGTCCGATATTCGCGTTCAAGCTTTCCATTATTTTAAATACGTTATATTATGTCTCGTCACCTACTCATCATCCTCACCCTTGACTTTCTGATGTTTTTAGGGCGGACCACAATCTCCACTGTGAATGCATTTGCGGAAAATATCGTGAAAGGTTTTGGAAATTAATTTTTTGCATTGATCAAACTGCAGATTTGCATGTCATTGTTCGATTGAAACGTTCTCTAGTTTTGTAGCTGCTCCAGCGTTTCTTCGTATAAATTGCAAAAAGTTTCTAAATCGGCCAATTTTTTTTGATGCGCTGCAAGCAGTTCCAATCATGCAACACATGGAAAATCCTGAAAGTTTGTTGGGGGAAATTATTTTGGAAGCTTATTAAGGACTCCTGGGAAATTTTTTTATCGGACCATCGAAAATGGGAAAGAACATTGTATTTGTGTGTGTTTTAGTTTTTTGTTTTTTTCACGTAAAATCAGGTACCGCAAATATTCATCGGAGTAGGTCGAGTGATATATCATATTAAAGCCACTGCTGATATACGTTTTTGGTAACCAAATTTTTTATATAAAAATAATTTTGGACTACCAATAACAAACATTCAGACGAACGAATTTCAGGTTGGTATAGGGAAGTAATCTACAAATTAGCTTGTCTCCCTTCAATTGATCGCAAAATATTGACTCGTATACTTAAGACCATTTATCCACGGGGGAAAGGACTAACACAAGAGCTGTACAGCTCATCACGGCGAACCGCTGTTGTGCCCCTGTTTAAGAATTACATGCAATTTTTTTTGGTTATTTTTCTGGGCTGGGTAATGTTGCTTCACTCTCAAGCAACCAGCACGGATCATGGTGGGCCTCGAACATCCGACCTCTCGATTGAGAGGCGGAGACGTAACCACTTCACCACCGCTCCCTAAGTTCAACTTACGTTTCCAGCGTCTTAGATCTATGCTGTAAAAAAATTGTATGAATTAGTCTAGAATATAACTGAATCGGCAATTTTCAAAACACTAAATTTTTAGGAAGAAAATTTGTAAATGATTTGTTTTTCCTGTTGAATTCGAGGATACAAAATACCCATTGCTGTATAAAAAATTATCACTAAAGTTTGTTATTTCGATTGCGAAAATTAGTGTGCATAAAAAATCACCACAAGCATATCTATTAGTTACTTTCTTCAAAAATTAGAAGAATAATCATACTCAGTTGCTGCGCTTACATTAAAAGGTGCGATGGGTCTTGAATAAGTATGTTTTGGGAGGTTCCCAATTTTATAACCCCGGTTTTTCTAACCGCAGAGTTAGATAAACAACCCCACCACAATTCAACCTCCTTTTAATACCAACTGTGATAATTAAATTGAAACTTACTTGAGAGGGATTCGGAACTAAAGCGTCGGTGATAGACTCGAAGAATGCAAAAAAAAAATTTGAGTAAGAATTGATATAGTATACATGTTCTACATTATAATCAAAGAACTGCCTACTAGAGCGTATTGTCAAAATAGGTCAACCAAATTGATTTTGCGAGCTTTTTCAAAAGACTCTAAAGACGCTATTTCATCGAAACTGCTGGCATTATCTTAAAAAACTAGGCCAAAAATGACTTCGTAGTACATTTTTGGTTAATTAAATGCACCCTGAGAAAAATTTCAGGGCTGGTTTTGCAAAAATTGATATCGCAATATAGTTCCGGATAGAGCCCAATGGTGGCCAGGGAGTCGAATCACCGGGTGGTGGGGGGGGGGGGGATTTTAATAAGAACACTCTGTGTATATCCCATAGATGTTTATGCCCTACATTATACGTCATCTTCCCATACTCGTTCTTAAATAGTCTAACCTAAAGTTTTATTTCACGCATATGTAAAAATTATTTTCACCAGTGTACATTTCCAATTCCGTATTTTTTGTACTGTACCCAGATAATCTGATTAGATTTTATATTCACGTGCGGATTTAGGAGAAGGGGGCGGACGCCCTCCCCCTCAGGGATTCGACCCCCTGCCGACCCAAAGGGTCCCCCCCCCCCCTTTGTACTATTTTGTGTTGTGATATCCATTTTTGGTGACGTACCCTAAAATTTTTCTAGGGGCGCCTTTGGCGTCAAAATATACTAATTTTAAGGGGGAAGCGCGCGCCGAAAAAACGCGTGTTTTGTGTAACATTTTCCAAAAATAATCCCCCCCCCCTCGAGAAAATCCTAGATCCGCCCCTGATTAAATTAGCGGTTAGAATTTTGCATTTAAACTTTTCAGCTCTAGTGTCAATTATCAACTTAGTTTTTTAATGAAATAATTTAAAAGAAGTGTTAGTTCAAAATAAGAAAGTTGAAATGTTGCTCAAGAGAAGAAGGTAAGTCAAAGGAAAATTTCCAGACAAAAAATATGAAATTTGATTTAGCCCTGGGATATTTTCATTGAAGTTTAGTTTTTTTTCATATCATTCTTTCTGACAGTTTCACGTTGACTGCGTTTTATCTTTTATAGGCATATATCTGAAAGCTTTTAAGTTTACAGAAAAGCTCAGAATTGTTATTTTTTAGACTATTCATGGGAAGAATTTGCACAAAATATTAGATTTTCTGATTCTGATTTTCTGAAACTTTATGCTAGACTCAAAGTCGTTAAATTGGTCGACGGAGATTATTTTTTGTAGCGATTTTCTATCTTTTTCATCAACGATTTGAAATTCGGGGTTGGTTAAGAAGTTTGAGCTTTTTGATGTGTTCAGATGTGGTGATGACTTCGATGAAGAAGCGTCGCGAGTCAGTGATTCCGGGCAGCATAGAGGAGTCTTACATTGAGGGGTACCCCACCGCGCCCTATCCCTGCTTCCAGGCAAGTCCCCCCCCCCCCCCCACACACACACAAACACACACTCCCTATAATTCCCCTTTACTAATGTACACGCATTGTTTTATTCATCCAAAGTGTGGTGATAAAGGATTTCGACAAAGATGGTTGAAAACAAGTAGTTTGTGCAAAAGAAGAAATAAAATATGCAGTCAAAAAAATTGAATACTTTTTGAGCTGAGGTTGACGTTCGTTAAAGTTTCATCTCGTTTCGTACTGACCAACATCAAAAAATAGTAGTAAGTTAATCAAAACAGAGTAAAATTGTTTCAAATTTTTCAACTGGGATATCCTAATAGTTATTTTGAATCAGTTACATAATAAAAAACTGCACTATATCGAGTATATCATTCTAACTGGACCAAGTTAACATCCTCTCCCCCCCCCCCCCCGCCCCCCCCCCCCAAGCCAATTTTCAGTTGTACCTGTTTTTTACTTGAACTGTTTCTACTGTTTTAGTCACAAAAAAGATGTGTTAGTCTTATTTGTGATCAGAAAAGGTTTATTATCATTCATTGGTTTTCGACCGGCGTTCAATTCAACAAACTAATTAAGCGTTTTTCCTGGTGCTAATTCCAACCAACGTTTTGCCAACATGTAACACAAATTGAATGATTGCAAATTTGAGGCTATATAGTTAAGCAGGCCTGTTCGTATCAAAGCAAGGCCCTAGAATTTTCGACTGCATTTTGAGATCTATTGAGTCAGGGGCGGATCTAGGATTTTCTCGAGGGGGGGGGGGCGGATTTTCAAAAAAAATTCGAAAATTTTGACGACCTTTTTTTTTTTAGGTCGACCAAATTGAATTTTCGAGCTCTCCCAAAGCACAGTTTTGCCCCGATTTCGGCAAAATTTTGTGCGCCGCAGGGAAATTTTTGAAAAAACAGTCAAAAAAGCCGTTTTTGGGCACTTTTTGAAATTGCGTTTTTTTTGGCGCGCGCTCCCCCTCAAAGTTAGTATATATTGGCGCCCAAGGCGCCTTTAGAAAAATTTTAGGGTCGGTCGGCCAAAAATGGATTTCTGAAACAGTGTCAAAGGGGGGACCCTTTGGGTCGGCAGGGGGTCGAATCCCTGAGGGGGGGGGGGGGGCGTCCGCCCCAACCCCTCCCCGCCCACCCTAAATCCGCCCCTGTATTGAGTTGTGTTCGCTTTAAAAAACGGATTGAAAATTCAAAAAAAAAAACTAAATTACTTTTCATAACTTTTTTTGAGATATTCGTTGAAAGTCAACGCCTCACACGCTATGTAAAGTTCAAAGTGATACAAGACTGCTCGTATCAGGGCGAAGCCCTGAATGTTCCGACTGCCTTTTAAGGTTTATGGAGCAGTAATAACATTAAAAAATTCAATGAAATAAAACAAAATGAAAAATTTCTTTTTTCTAAAATTTGAAATTTTTTTATGAAAATCATCCCCCCACCCGCCATATAAAGTACAAAAGGATCAATTTCGCTCCTTGTAACAAGTCAGTTATGGCAAATGAGCTTCGTTCAACCAATTTTGAACGATTTCTAAGACGGATTAACTCTCCGCTTACGCGTTAATAGCGCGAAATATATCGCGCGTTAATTGTCCCAAATTGGCCAAAATGGCAATCTTTAAACCCCCGTAACTTTACGAAAAATAACCACAGGTGAAATATTTTTTCAAATTTGAGCTCAGGACAACAATACCTTTCGAATGATAGAAAAAAATTCCGTCAAAAATGGCTAGTTAAAAAGTCGAAATTTGTCTGAAGAAAAAAAAACCCACCCCGAGCACAAATATTCCGTTACTTTCGTATCGAAAGTCGGAACAATAATTCGCATAAGCAAAGTATTAATAAGGCCAAATAGCACGGCTCAATTCAATTTGGAGCGATTTCTACGACAGATTCTATCTCCGCTTGCGCGTTACTAGCACGAAATAATTCGCGCGTTAATTATACCAAATTGGTCAAATCGCAATCCATAAAGCCCATAAAGTTACGAAAAATAGGCAAAGGTGAAATATTTTTTCCACTTGAGCTCAACATAAAATTACCTTTTGACTAAGTTCCGAATAACTTCCGAACACTTCCTTTTGAATAACTTTCGATAAATTCCGAAAAAAAAACTGACTGGAGCACAAATATTCCGTCACTTTCTTCGAAAAATTACAGACCTAAGTCAGATTGCTTGAAAATTTCACTTAAGTTCATCTTGGATCGTAAACTTAAGACTGCTCGTATATCAGGGCAAAGCCCTGAATCTTCTGATTGCCCCTTAACTCATATCAAATAGGTTTTTGGGATAAGAAGGTATTTAAAAACTATAAATTTTGGACAATATCAAAAATTAAGGGTGAAAATTTGAGTTGTGCGAAATTAATACGACCGATTAGCTAGCCTCAACTCAATCTGGAACAATTTCGTTGCGCGAGATAGTTCGCCACGCATAAAAAAATTGTGTGACGCTTTCAGGGTTATACACAAAATCTTAAAAGTGCGCATAATCCAGAGCATTGCCAAATTGGCAATTTTTTTAAATTGCTAAAACTTTGCAAAAAATTAACTGAGGTAAAACATCTTTTTAAATTTGATATCAGGGAGTCGATATTTTAATGAAAAAAAAAACTTTTGAGTGAAAAACTATTATTTCGATAGCCGAAACTTGACTGAAAAAAAAAAACCACACCAAGCATAAACATTCTGTTTTTTTTCTATATTCAGTACAATAAAACTGTTATCAGTTAATAGGGTAATAATTAAGTAGTTGTCGCATAGGACTTTCAAGCAGTAAAAATTACATTTTTGTCAGCAAAAGGTTATGATAAATTGTATCAGGTGCTTTATTCTGCCTGAAAAAGTACACTGTTTCAATTAAAGTTGGATGCAGGCTGTAGTGAATGTAGTGAAGACCATTTTATAGGTAATGTTGATTTTTTTCTCAGACAAGATCTAAAAAAATTTTTACGGCCACTTTTGATTTTTCGAGATTTGTCTTTTGATTCGATTTTTGAGTTCAAATCAAATTCTAAAAGAAAGGCAAATTGCACTCTCGGATAAAAAAAATCAGCAAAAAACTGTTAATGACCTTCATTTTCTAAAGTTTGTTTTTAGATTTTTCAGTGGATTTAAAAGTTTACTTATTCAGTTTTCGCAAACTGGATTAGTTTTATCTGAAAAAAAGGATAATTATAAAACTCTTCAGTCGTATATGTTTTTTTTTTCGAAACTCAGTTTTTTTGGCCTTCTTGAGTTCGCTGACACTTTTATAATTGTCTGTTGGCCCAGTTTCTAATTTTTCCAATCATCGAAACTGTTTCATCAACTGTTTAAAATCTGTTCTAGGCACCTGTCTGCTACTTGCTGCCGCAGAACAGGAAGATCTGCTGTCTCAATCTGTTCAAGCCCTGTGAGCATGACCAGCGCACCTGCGCTCAAGAATACAACTTCAAAAACCCACTCACCCTCCTCTGTGTCGAAGTGCCGTCGGTAACTTAATACACCATTAATTAGATTAAAGTAGGTTTTTTTGTGAAATTATTGTCGTTTCTCTATTTTTTCTTTTTTTCACTCCTTTCAAGCATGAAGTGGTTTTTACCGTCTAACTGCTTGCTCTGTAATTGAACTTTAATGCCTATTTTTTTAGGCAGAACAGATGTGTATTTTTGAATCGTTCCTTGTCCAAAATGATTTTTAACAGAGGGGTGAAATCACTTATTTTTCTGTTTCTGTCTGTCTCAGGTGGCCATTTGTAACTTCATAGTTCCCCCGAGACACCACTGCAGAGACAGGACAGCCCTCATCCCCATCATCATCATGGTGTTTCTTTTTTTTTCCAGGTGGCCATTTGTACCTTCATAGTTCCCCTGAGACACCACTGCAGAGACAGGACAGCCCTCATCCCCATCATCATCATGGTGTTTCTTTTTTTTCCAGGTGGCCATTTGTACCTTCATAGTTCCCCTGAGACACCACTGCAGAGACAGGACAGCCCTCACCCCCATCATCATGATATTTCTGTTTTTTTTTCCAAGTGGCCATTTGTAACTTCATAGTTCCCCTGAGACACCACTGCAGAGACAGGACAGCCCTCATCCCCATCATCATCATGGTGTTTCTTTTTTTTCCAGGTGGCCATTTGTACCTTCATAGTTCCCCTGAGACACCACTGCAGAGACAGGACAGCCCTCACCCCCATCATCATGATATTTCTGTTTTTTTTCCAAGTGGCCATTTGTAACTTCATAGTTCCCCTGAGACATCACTGCAGAGACAGGACAGCCCTCACCCCCATCATCATCATGATGTTTCTGTTTTCTTTCCAGGTGGCCATTTGTAACTTCAAAGTTCCCCTGAGACACCACTGCAGAGACAGGACAGCCCTCACCCGCATCATTATCATGATGTTTCTGTTTTTTTTTCCAGGTGGCCATTTTTCCAGGTGGCCAGTGGTGTCTTCATAGTTCCCCTGAGACACCATTGCAGAGACAGGACAGCCGTCACCCCCATCATCATCATGATGTTTCTGTTTTTTTTTTCTAGGTGGCCACTTGTAACTTCATAGCTCCCCTGAGACACCACTGCAGAGACAGGACAGCCCTCACCCCCATCATCATCAAGATCTTTCTGTTTTTTTTCCAGGTGGCTATTTGTAACTTCATAGTTCCCCTGAGACACCACTGCAGAGACAGGACAGCCCTCATCCCTATCATCATCATGATGTTTCTGTTTTCTTTCCAGGTGGCCATTTGTAACTTCATAGTTCCCCTGAGACACCACTGCAGAGACAAGACAGCCCTCACCCCCATCATCATCATGACGTATTTATTTTCTTTTCCAGGTGGCCATTTTTAACTTCATAGCTTCCCTGAGACACCACTGCAGAGACAGGACAGCCCTCACCCCCATCATCATCAAGATCTTTCTGTTTTTTTTCCAGGTGGCTATTTGTAACTTCATAGTTCCCCTGAGACACCACTGCAGAGACACGACAGCCCTCATCCCTATCATCATCATGATGTTTCTGTTTTCTTTCCAGGTGGCCATTTGTAACTTCATAGTTCCCCTGAGACACCACTGCAGAGACAAGACAGCCCTCACCCCCATCATCATCATGACGTATTTATTTTCTTTTCCAGGTGGCCATTTTAACTTCATAGTTCCCCTGAGACACCACTGCAGAGACAGGACAGCCCTCACCCCCATCATCATCATGATGTTCCTGTTTTTTTCCAGTTGGCTAATTGTATCTTCAGAGTTCCCCTGAGACACCACTGCAGAGACAGGACAGCCCTCATACCCGCCATCATCGTGATGTTTCGGTTTTTTTTCCAGCAGGCCATTTGTAACTTCATAGTTCCCCTGAGACACCACTGCAGAGACAGGAAAACCCTCACCCCCATCATCATCATGATGTTTCTGTTTTTTCCAGGTGGTCATTTGTAACTTCATATGTCCGCTGAGACACCAATGCAGAGACAGGACAGTTCTCACTCCCATCATCATGATGATGCTTCTGTTTTTCTTCCAGGTGGCCATTTGTAACTTCAAAGTTCCCCTGAGACACCACTGCAGAGACAGGGCAGCCCTCACCCCCATCATCATCATGATGTTTCTGTTTTTTTTCCAGGTGGCCATTTTTCCAGGTGGCCAGTGGTGTCTTCATAGTTTCCCTGAGACACCATTGCAGAGACAGGACAACTTTCACCCCCATCATCATCATGATGTTTCTGTTTTTTTTCCAGGTGGCCATTTGTAACTTCATAGTTCCCCTGAGACACCACTGCAGAGACAGGACAGCCGTCACCCCATCATTATCATGATGTTTCTGTTTTTTTTCCAGGTGGCCATTTTTCCAGGTGGCCAGTGGTGTCTTCATAGTTCCCCTGAGACACCACTGCAGAGACAGGACAGCCCTCACACCTATCATCATCATGATGTTTCTGGTTTTTTTTCAGGTGGCCATTTGTAACTTCATAGTTTCCCTGAGACACCACTGCAGAGACAGGACAACTTTCACCCCCATCATCATCATGATGTTTCTGTTTTTTTTCCAGGTGGCCATTTGTAACTTCATAGTTCCCCTGAGACACCACTGCAGAGACAGGACAGCCGTCACCCCATCATCATCATGATGTTTCTGTTTTTTTCCAGGTGGCCATTTTTCCAGGTGGCCAGTGGTGTCTTCATAGTTCCCCTGAGACACCACTGCAGAGACAGGACAGCCCTCACGCCCATCATCATCATGATGTTTCTTTTTTTTTTCAGTTGGCCATTTGTAACTTCATAGTTCCCCTGAGACAACACTGCAGAGACAGGACAGCCCTCACCCCCATCATCATGATATTTCTTTTTTTTTCCAGGTGGCCATTTGTAACTTCATAGTTCCCCTGAGACACCACTGCAGAGACAGGACAGCCCTCATCCCCATCATCATCATGATGTTTCTGTTTTCTTTCCAGGTGGCCATTTTTAACTTCAATGTTCCCCTGAGACACCACTGCAGAGACAGGACAGCCCTCACCCCCATCATCATCATGATGTTTCTGTTTTTTTTTTTCAGTTGGCCGTTTGTAACTTCATAGTTCCCCTGAGACACCACTGCAGAGACAGGATAGCCCTCACCTCCATCATCATGATATTTCTGTTTTTTTTTCCAGGTGGCCATTTGTAACTTCATAGTTCCCCTCAGACACCACTGCAGAGACAGGACAGCCCTCACCCCCATCATCATCATGATTTTTCAGTTTTTTTTTCAGTTGGCCATTTGTAACTTCATAGTTCCCCTGAGGCACCACTGCAGAGACAGGACAACCCTCACCCCCATCATCATCATGATGTTTCTGGTTTTTTTTCAGGTGGCCATTTGTAACTTCATAGTTTCCCTGAGACACCACTGCAGAGACAGGACAACTTTCACCCCCATCATCATCATGATGTTTCTGTTTTTTTTCCAGGTGGCCATTTGTAACTTCATAGTTCCCCTGAGACACCACTGCAGAGACAGGACAGCCGTCACCCCATCATCATCATGATGTTTCTGGTTTTTTTTCAGGTGGCCATTTGTAACTTCATAGTTTCCCTGAGACACCACTGCAGAGACAGGACAACTTTCACCCCCATCATCATCATGATGTTTCTGTTTTTTTTCCAGGTGGCCATTTGTAACTTCATAGTTCCCCTGAGACACCACTGCAGAGACAGGACAGCCGTCACCCCATCATCATCATGATGTTTCTGTTTTTTTCCAGGTGGCCATTTTTCCAGGTGGCCAGTGGTGTCTTCATAGTTCCCCTGAGACACCACTGCAGAGACAGGACAGCCCTCACCCCCATCATCATCATGATGTTTCTTTTTTTTTTCAAATGGCCATTTGTAACTTCATAGTTCCCCTGAGACAACACTGCAGAGACAGGACAGCCCTCGCCCCCATCATCATTATATTTCTTTTTTTTTCCTGGTGGCCATTTGTAACTTCATAGTTCCCCTGAGACACCACTGCAGAGACAGGACAGCCCTCATCCCCATCATCATCATGATGTTTCTGTTTTCTTTCCAGGTGGCCATTTTTAACTTCAATGTTCCTCTGAGACACCACTGCAGAGACAGGAGAGCCCTCACCCCCATCATCATCATGATGTTTCTGTTTTTTTTTTTTCAGTTGGCCGTTTGTAACTTCATAGTTCCCCTGAGACACCACTGCAGAGACAGGACAGCCCTCACACCCATCATCATCATGATATTTCTGGTTTTTTCCAGGTGGCCATTTGTAACTTCATAGTTCCCCTCAGACACCACTGCAGAGACAGGACAGCCCTCACCCCCATCATCATCATGATTTTTCAGTTTTTTTTTCAGTTGGCCATTTGTAACTTCATAGTTCCCCTGAGGCACCACTGCAGAGACAGGACAACCCTCACCCCCATCATCATCATGATGTTGCTGTTTTTTCCAGGTGGCCATTTGTAACTTCATATGTCCCCTGAGACACCACTGCAGAGACAGGACAGTTCTGACTCCCATCATCATCATGATGATTCTGTTTTTTTTCCAGGTGGCCATTTGTAACTTCATAGTTCCCCTGAGACAACACTGCAGAGACAGGACAGCCCTCACCCCCATCATCATTATATTTCTTTTTTTTTCCTGGTGGCCATTTGTAACTTCATAGTTCCCCTGAGACACCACTGCAGAGACAGGACAGCCCTCATCCCCATCATCATCATGATGTTTCTGTTTTCTTTCCAGGTGGCCATTTTTAACTTCAATGTTCCTCTGAGACACCACTGCAGAGACAGGAGAGCCCTCACCCCCATCATCATGATATTTCTGTTTTTTTTCCAGGTGGCCATTTGTAACTTCATAGTTCCCCTGAGACACCACTGCAGAGACAGGACAGCCCTCATCCCCATCATCATCATGATGTTTCTGTTTTTTTTTTCAGTTGGCCGTTTGTAACTTCATAATTCCCCTGAGACAACACTGCAGAGACAGGACAGCCCTCACACCCATCATCATCATGATATTTCTGGTTTTTTCCAGGTGGCCATTTGTAAATTCATAGTTTCCCTGAGACACCACTGCAGAGACAGGACAGCCTTCATCCCCATCATCATCAGGATGTTTCTGTTTTCTTTCCAGGTGGCCATTTTTAACTTCAATGTTCCCCTGAGACACCACTGCAGAGACAGGACAGCCGTCACCCCATCATCATCATCATGATTTTTCTGTTTTTTTCCAGGTGGCCATTTTTCCAGGTGGCCAGTGGTGTCTTCATAGTTCCCCTGAGACACCACTGCAGAGACAGGACAGCCCTCACTCCCATCATCATCTTGATATATCTGTTTTTTTTTCAGTTGGCCATTTGTAACTTCATAGTTCCTCTGAGACACCACTGCGGAGAGAGACAGGACAGCCTTCACCCCCATTATCATCATCATGATGTTTCTGTTTTTGTTTCCAGGTGGCCATTTGTAACTCATAGTTCCCCTGAGACCCCACTACAGAGACAGGACAGCCCTCACCCCCATCATCAAGATGATGTTTCTTTTTTCAAGGTGGCCATTTGTAATTTCATAGTTCCCCTGAGACACTACTGCAGAGACAGGACAGCTCTCACCCCCATCATCATCATGGTGTTTCTTTTTTTCCAGGTGGCCATTTGTAACTTCATAGTTCCCCTGAGACACCACTGCAGAGAGAGGACAGCCCTCACCCCCATCATCATCATGGTGTTTCTTTTTTTCCAGGTGGCCATTTGTAACTTCATAGTTCCCCTGAGACACCACTGCAGAGACAGGAAAGCCCTCACCCCCATCATCATCATGGTGTTTTTTTGCAGGTGGCCATTTGTAACTTCATAGTTCCCCTGAGACACCACTGCAGAGACAGGACAGCCCTCACCCCCATCATCATCATGATGTTTCTTTTTTTCCAGGTGGCCATTTGAAACTTCATAGTTCCCCTGAGACACCACTTCTTCTTCTTCTTTGCCAGTTACGCTCTATATAGAGCCTTGGCGGGTATTTCCCGTGCATGACACATTTTTGTGTCTCGCTAAGTTTGACTTCGTGATCCATGCCCCGCATTTGTCGCATTGTTTGTATTCTCTGGTTCGTATTATTGTCTCGTTATTTCTGTTTATCGGTGCGTTTCGGCAGTTGGTTTTCCTGTGTCTAGCCATGTTTGATACAGACACACTCTTTCCACAGTCCGAACATACTCCTCTGGGGGCTCCGCCGCAGGCTTTTGTGTGGTTTGTCTGACTGCTCTTTTCCTTGAAGGTTGTCTTGCACTTGGGGCAGGCAAACTCGAGCGTGGTTTCTCTGTGCATTCTGCGCTCGTGTTGCACAAGCCCTGCCTTGCTTCTGCAAATTTTGTCGCAACCGGTCCACCTGCAACTGAAGCCGTCCTCCACTACTCTGGCTTGGCTTCTCGTGGGCTTTGTGTGGCCTCTGGTGTGGTCGCACATGCCTGTCTCCCACCGTGTCAGATTAGCTTTCCGGTTGTTTATGAGTGTCTTCCACGTTTTCTTGTTTTTTGTCAGGTTTTCGATGTTGGTCCAGTCTTCTCTTGCTTTTCCAATCAGCCGTTTCCAATATGCGATTATTTCACCGGTCAGTTTTCCATTCTCGGTTTTCTCCTCAAGCCATCTCCCCAAAACAACTTTCTTCGTCATCCTTTCGTTTGGCATACGGAGAACATGTCCAATGCGCTCCAGAGCTCTTTTCTCCACTTTGGAACGGATCGATGTAATTCCAAGCTGTCTCCTGACCTCGTAGCCGTTGACGCCCTCTTCTTGCATACGAACGAGCGGCAGTCCCTTTCCGTTGTTCCAGATGTATCTGTAGAACCTGTCTACCACGCTCTGGAATCTGTTGAGGTCTCCAACAGTCCACGGTCTAGCGTTGCAGTCGAAAAGATGGGGCGACTCTACGACCGCTTGTACGACGAGAGCTCTTGTTCTCTTGCTCAGCTTCGACTTCCATAGCCATTTCTTCACCTTGGCCCAGGCACCATTAGCACGTCTGATTCTGGCTTCGCGGTCCTTCTTCTTTCCTATCAAGGTACCCAGCATCCTGGTTTTCTCTGCCGTCTCGCTTGCAAACCAGATGGTTTCCTCCTTTCCATCGTGGCACTTCTCCTCGAACTTCATCATCTCCTTCTTTATAGTCTCCTTTCCTTCTTTCAGTTCTTCGCTCCAACCAATCAATGTCGAGTCGTCTGCAAATAGGGAATCAGTGATGGTGAATTTTTCGCACGCGCTGCTTCTCAGAAAGATGCCGCTCTTCTTGCCGTGCACTAGGACCCCGTACAAGTCTACCGACTTGACCCATTGGAGACCTTCCGTCTCTTCGTGAAGCTCCGTGAATAGGATGACCTCCACCTCTCTCTTTGTCGCCTCTTTCAGAATTTCGGCGAAGCGGTTTCTCCTTGGGAAAGTGACTCTCGCCCTTTGGATGTTCCACGTCCAAATGATGGTCGCTTTCCTCTTCCCCATCATCGTAGCTCTGTCCACCCACTTTTGGTTTCTTCTTGTTTGTCTCTCTTCTCTTCCTTTCCGTCTTTGTTCTTTCCTGGTCTCGCCTGCGAGGCCTGGATTTTGTTCGATGTCGTTGACCAGTCTTAGCCAGCTCAACACCCTGCTGTGTCGCCTGGAAAATTTAAGTATCGCCTTGATTGTCCGTCGGGATCGGCTACTTCCCTTCGGTTTGATAGGGGGTATCGGTCCGAGGGTGTGGCATAGGCCATCGTCAACCCCGGACCTCGCTCCCCCCCCCCCCGGACTGGGTTTTGATTTCTGCGCTCCTCCCCTCTTGCCGGGACCAGTCCTCGAGTAGCCCTGAGACACCACTGCAGAGACAGGACAGCCCTCATCCCCATCATCATCATGGTGTTTCTTTTTTTTTCCAGGTGGCCATTTGTACCTTCATAGTTCCCCTGAGACACCACTGCAGAGACAGGACAGCCCTCATCCCCATCATCATCATGATGTTTCTGTTTTTTTTTCAGTTGGCCATTTGTAACTTCATAGTTCCTCTGAGACACCACTGCAGAGAGAGACAGGACAGCCCTCACCCCCATCATCATCATCATGATGTTTCTGTTTTTGTTTCCAGGTGGCCATTTGTAACTCATAGTTCCCCTGAGACACCACTACAGAGACAGGACAGCCCTCACCCGCATCATCATGATGTTGTTTCTTTTTTCAAGGTGGCCATTTGTAACTTCATAGTTCCCCTGAGACACCACTGCAGAGACAGGACAGCTCTCACCCCCATCATCATCATGGTGTTTTTTTTCCAGGTGGCCATTTGTAACTTCATAGTTCCCCTGAGACACCACTGCAGAGAGAGGACAGCCCTCACCCCCATCATCATCATCATGGTGTTTCTTTTTTTCCAGGTGGCCATTTGTAACTTCATAGTTCCCCTGAGACACCACTGCAGAGACAGGAAAGCCCTCACCCCCATCATCATCATGGTGTTTCTTTTTTTCCAGGTGGCCATCTGTAACTTCATAGTTCCCCTGAGACACCACTGCAGAGACAGGACAGCCCTCACCCCCATCATCCTCATGATTTTTCTTCTTTTTTTCCAGGTGGCCATTTGAAATATCATAGTTCCCCTGAGACACCACTGCAGAGACAGGACAGCCCTCATCCCATCATCATCATGGTGTTTTTTTTTCCAGGTGGCCATTTGTACCTTCATAGTTCCCCTGAGACACCACTTCAGAGACAGGACAGCCCTCACCCCCATCATCATCATGATGTTTCTGTTTTTTTTCCAGGTTGCTATTTGTAACTTCATAGTTCCCCTGAGAAACCACTGCAGAGACAGGACAGCCCTCACCCCCATCATCATCATGATGTTTCTGTTTTTTTTCCAGGTGGCCATTTGTAACTTCATAGTTCCCCTGAGACACCACTGCAGAGACAGGACAGCCCTCACCCCCATCATCATCATGAGTGAGAACAACCCCGATGTGAATTTCCTAGCAGCCATCTCCTACTACCCCCAAGTCTACTACTGCATAGGTAGCTAAACAACAATGACGTATTATTTTAATTAGGACCATTTATCCAACATACGGAAAGGACCAACATACGAGCTGTACAGCTCATCATGGCGAATCGCTGTTGTGCCCCTGATTAAGAACTACATGCAATTGGTTTTTTTTTTGTTTTTTTTTGGCTGGGTAATGTTGATTCAGCCTCAAACAACGAGCACATAGAATATAGAAGAGTATTACGAAAGAAGTACTTCTGCATAGGTGTGTCAAGGAGGCTGAAGTAAATATTAAATAATTAATGCAAAAGAGTTAACACTAGGTAACTGAAAGCGTTGCAAGCAACACACGACATCTACATCTTTAAACTTAGACTCGTTCATCGCCGAAATATATATTTTCAATGATGGTGCTCTCTGAAGCTCTACCAATGGGGTTTTTACATTGAATTAATTGTCATTATTGAAGATTTAACAAAGGCTTACATGCGCAGGAAGATTACTTTTAAGAAAAAGACCATTAACTCATCAGGAGAGAAGAATTTCAGCTCCTTATAGGAAAAAAAACAGTCTGTTTCTGGATCAGGAATTGATTACTCACCGTTAAACAATAATTTAGTCGTTGGGTCTCCAATCACCGCACTTTTGATTGTGACACATGCCGCTTTGTTTGATTGACACATGTCATATGATACTCTTTTTGATTGTGTCCAGGTAGACTGGATGTGTTGAATGATCTGATCCGGGCGGGAGTGACCCAGGCGGAGACTCTGGTCATTGTGGACAAGGAGAGCAGCAAATGGGCCGAGGAGTCATACATGGCCGACAGTGGCAGTGTCGTCAACGTCTACTTCCTCTCAAGGTCAGTAGTCAGTTTGTCAAGTGTCTGTCGGAGCATCAGGCAGAATGGTCTAAGAGCAGAACACATCTCAGTGCAGAACGCATCAAAGAGCAAAGCGCTAAAACAAAATTAGTGGAATAAAATTTATGATCATGAAAGTTTCATCACAGTGATCTGGCGGTGGGCGGGCTTTAAGCACAATGGCGCTCCGCGCCAGCAATCGCCTGGCACGTTTATAATTACAAATTGATCCAGTGCAACTATGCCTAAAATTTTTGACACAGGCAAAGCGGATCTTCGAACCACTTGCGATTAAACGCAATCATAAAAAACATCATAAAAATCATGAAAAGCTAGGCCTACCAAAAAAGAAATTTTCGAATGTCTTGATAGAAATCCATTCTAGGCTAAGATGCAAGAAAAGTGGGTAATAAATTAGCAACGGAACAAAATTTACGAAGAGGAAACAAAGCCGGCAATCTTTGAGCAGAAACTGAGCAGAAAAAAAAAACATAATTTCAGAACTTTTTTTTACAGTTTTAAGTTCCAACCTGAGATTAGAATGAGCAACACTTGCACTTTCGACTACAAGGGCAGTTACCTACAGCACAAGAAAAGAAAAATCAGTGATGTGGCAACTAAGCCGACAATCTTTGAGCAGACACCTGTTGAGCCGAAAAAAAAAATATTTCAAGTCCACCTCCCTGGACCTACAAAGAACAACACTTGCAATGAAAGTTGCTTACAGGAAAAACAAGATGTGTAATATGGCAACTAAACATACAAAATTTTAGCAGAATAAAGGAAGTCCAATAATTCATATTTAATCGATTTTTTTAAAATGCATTCATACCTTTAAACCGTATACATTCTTGTTCATACAGTCCCGGTCTCAGAACCGACAAGCGCGTAACATGTATCAGCCAGACTACATAAGCGATTTTCATTTTGTAATTAGACCATTCGTCTCATAGACCCTCCTCCAGTCTGTAATTCCATTTTAGTTCAGTCAGATCAGCCCAAGGTCATCTAATAGAAGAATCAATTCGTTACAGCATTTTGGCTTCAAAGACCAACCGAATTTTCATTAAAATAATCATGCCAAAAAAAATTGATTGAAAACCAACATTTTCTATGAAAAACATGAAAGGAAATACACTGCGTTGTACAAAATAAAGATAATTTTTCTGGACATTGCAAAATGAATTTTAAGTTAACATGAGATGTCCATTAGTTTACTTTTTTCTTGTAGGATGTTCCCGGATCTGGAAATAATAACAGAGCTCACATACCCTGCAAATATGCGGTTCCTCGGTATCCACTACAGCCAGAATGCACCCAAGAATCTCTCCTTCTCCCAGAAGAAGGCCCTGGAAGCCACTCCTCAAGACCAAGATCTGTTCAGGCCTGCTTTCGTGTCGGGGTCTGCAATTAGCACTAGTATGTTGGACACTTTGTTGTATCAGAGCTATGTGAAACCTTACATCATATCAGTGGTCTATTTGCTCATTGGACTCAAACAGAATGCCGGATCTGGAACACTCATTTTCGTAAGCTCAACTGAATTTTGCTGTTCATTTGATTAAAGTTATATTTTAGGAAGGATATAATGGATTTTTTCATGAAAACTGGCAATCGCTCTCAGAAAAACGCGTTTGTTAAGAATTTCATATTGAGTTCCGCTAAAAAAAATTCTGCAGAAGTAGTTGCTTTACGCAGTTTCAATGGGTGTCGTGAAAAGGTGCCAAGTAAAAAAAAGTTGAGAAAAGTTTGTTTGGCGAAGATGTCGAGTTCTTCGAGGCGCGTCCAATTCCCGGCCACTTCTTCTTACTATGAGTCTCCACCCACCTATGCAGCTTTACAATATCTACACGCCATCTGATCTCCCCTTCTCACTCCTATCAAAGCATGTTAAAAAAGTATGAGTTTTTGATAAGATTCTAGATGTATTTGTTTGGTTTTCAGCGTGTGGTGGGCGAGAGCGAGGAGGAGTGTAAAGGGGGTGACATCTGTTCTTCTAAGACATTCTCGGAGTACTACCAGGAGATGATTGAGAAACACTTCGAGATCCCCATTGGAATATACCGCAGTCTTCCCACAGATCCCGTAAGTCTGTGCACCACACAATTCCTCAAAAGGCCTTGCATGAAACTTCTTTTACTGAATGATTTCTGGACAAATGCAGGCCACAAGGTACAACCAAAACTTCGACCTGGCTTGTGTATTTTTAATTTACATTGAATTAGTTCCAACTATATGCGAATGTGAAATAAAAGTCGATAATGCAGGACAGCTCGTGTATTGGGCTGGTCATTTCGAATTCAGTCTTTTATTTATTTTAAACATTTTTTGACGTGATATTTCGCGAAATAGGAGGCCGACGCAATCGAAGTAGCCGAACTAGAGGAAAAAGAGGCAAAAAGTTGCTTCAACTTTGCATTTGGCTCCCCCTCCACGTCTCCCCTTTTTACCCTTCTCAATGTGAGTCGCACCCCCTCCCCCCCCCCCCCCTCATGATCACAAACTGATTATCGCAAAACAATACATTAGACAAGTAGATTTCAAGTAGACTGCACTTTTTTGTAATCGCGCATAAAAAGCAAACCGACCTCAGTTATTAAAACGGAAGGAGGAACTGAAATTATTTCTGAAATAATTCAAAAAATTTTAATTGACCCCTTGTATGTATTCATAAAAAATGATTCTGATCCCCGACCCCTCCCCCCCCCCCGCAAGAAAATAGATGAAGTTAGCACCATCCTCCTCAAGGTTCAAATTGGATTAAATTGCTGAGCGCTGCGTGTAAAATCCTCGATTGTGATTTTTGGCGGAAAAATCCGAAGTTAAAGCTAATATATAATGCTCTCCGTTAAACCAATGTGGAGGGGGTATGGACTCTTTTTAACTTGGTCCGTTGATTGTTTTTGAGCAAAGAGGGTGTACAAAAAGTATATTAAATTTATTAGCCAATTTCAGAAAGTTTGAATTTTACAAAAAAAAAAAGTTAAAATTTGATGCTATCGTCCAATGAGTTTTTGAAATTTTTCTGGTGTTAACTCACAACACTGCAACCAAAGAAATTTGCGGATGTTTGGCCGGTTTGCTGAGCTGGTGTTTCGTTATTTTAGCATTGCTACTTTTTTGCATTAAACTAACTTGCACATACATAACAGCTGTTCAATTCTTAGACACTTTTTAAGTAAATTAGATCTCTCATTTTAGCTTTTGTATGACCTGCTATGCTTTATATTCTCGTTTGCTCTATGTTTAATAGACGCACCATTTTGTTTAGCAACCGAAAATGAACCCTAGAGTTTCGCCTGAACTATACAAGAAACAGGTTTGTTTTCGCAAAATCAAACTACATCCTTGCAGCTTATCATTTTTTGAAATAGAGTATGCATTTTGTTAATAGCTTCAACCCTCTTCCTATTACAAAATATATTCCTAACAAGATTAAAAAAACTCAGTGCAATAACTCGCGTGGATCAGTGTTTGCTGCTAGTCTAGATTGTTTTGTTCGATATTTGAAAATATAAGAGATATTAAACCTATTTGCGAGTTGTCGCTTATTACAAGTTCGCATTGCGAACTTTCGTTTGTTGCGAATCGTTGTTTTGCACCCTGAAACGCTGGCCTAAAATTTTTCGAGCCGAGCCGGCATCAAAATATTTGTTTTACCCACAGAAAATATCATTTGCAAAGCGATAGAACTGACTTTTCCTTGCTCGGACCAGCAAGTTTTCTTCATTTCAATTTGTAATAAATTTTGAGACCGGATATCCTTGCTCAGACAAGAAATTCATTGGATTAATTCTGCTCGGTGCCATTTTGTAAGACGACAATAGATTTTTTACTACTCAATTTTCAACGGAATTTTATTTATTCCTGAGCTCATATTAAAAACAATTTCACTTTTGATTAATTTTTTTTAACGTTGAGGGTTTTAAAATTGCCAAGTGGGCCAGTTTCAAAGAATAAACAAGTTTTTTTCATTTTATGCTCGCAGAATCTCGTATAAATAATGCATTGGAGGCATGGAATGGTAGCTTTGCCACATAACACCCATACCTCCCCCAGCTCATCACACCTTTTAAGGATGAGCAAAAAAATGCCAAAATCGATATAGAAAGACTCATGGTATACTATCAGAAAATCAAAACGCAAGGATTCATGGCTCATGAAAAACTCCTGCGAAAAGCAACTATGATCGAGGTCATCATATACCGAAAAACTTAAATTTTGCAACTTTAATGTGCAAGTCTTCAAATCTTCATATATCAAATTTGCTTTGATGTTTGAAAATGGTTGTTTTTTATCACACTTTTTTTATATTAGAGTTGACCACGTTCTGACTTTAGTCAAATTAGAAAAATTCTAAATAATTGTATGATCTACTCTCTTTAATCTAATTTGGTCGAAATGTCTTTGGCTGAATTGTCTGAGTTTGAAAGTAGCTGAAAGGTCTGTGAGTGAAATGTCTCTGCGCCATTTGGTGTTAACCCAAGCAAAGCGTAGTGTATTATTACAAAGACTTTTTTCTAACCTAAGTTTCAAATAAAAATGCTTATTTGGTGGCACTTTTGTCTATTTCAATTCAATCATATTTAAGCATATTCATTGAAATGTTTTATGTTGCTGCTTTATTTGTGGCAAGTGTTAGATTCTGTTTGAAAGAAACATTGCTTATGAAAATGTATGGGATTTGTGGTTTTTCGTTTTTTTTTGTCGCGACACTTCGAAAACTTTTTGCACTTTTCGCAGAATTTTCAACTTTTCTCAAAAACTGCTACCCAATTTTCACAAAAAAGATGCCAATGGAAAAATCGTCTACTCTTCTATGTTTCTGCATATTTTGCTAATCACTTTTATTTTTGACTCACGCTCTACTACCATCAAAAATTCAGTACGGGAGTTTTTGGCCTATTTAATTTGAATTATTTCAATTTCTCAAATATTAATCAAATCTGCTCAAATCTGAGAAAAAAATTTCACCCAAAACAATAAAAAATGGTGATGTCCCCTTCTCCAGCGGTTTTTCCCTAAATTTAGTAGAGAAGAACTTTACGGCCTCAAACAAGTCCATTTTTTGACATTTTGATTAATTTTTAAACTTTCTGACCTTCCTCAAAAACTATCCGTTTTTGACCGTTTTTTTGAAATTAAACTGCTGATTCTGAGGTTGATAATTCGTTTAAACTAACATGGTGCTCAGATTTTACCTACTTAACCTGTTTTACACTGTTTTGTTTCTAGAAAAGCTTAAATGGACTTCAGAAAAAATCGTTTTGAATGATTATCGTTTTTATAGAAATTTCATCACTGTTCTCTAAAACTAAAAGCTAAATCCAATATTAGGAGTTCAATCTAAAATATTTGGGTGCGGAAATTTTCAATCTAAAAATCAGGCTGTCGAAATCAGAAGCTATTTTCATGCTTTAGTGTTAGTAAAAATACAAGAGGTCGCGGAGCAGATGCGAGAATGGTATACTCTTCGTCTCAACAATTTTTCTTCAAGGTGTACTTTTAATACTTTCCTTTTTTCACTTTGCTTTGCCTGTTTTGCGCTCTTTTTTCCATTTTCTTCGCTTTTAACCAAACGATAATTAATGTACTTTGTTTAAACATAGTGTTTGGCGGGAAAACTTAAGAGCTGACGATGAAACTCAACTTTTCAAGATAGGGAGAGATTGTCAAGTAGATTAAATGAATGGATCGAAATTCTAATTCTCAATATAAGCACTAGTGCTAGTTAACTGTTTTAATTTATTGGGTGGAGATTCTTCAGTAGATACTATACAGTAGATACTATAGTAGATACCATATTGGGGGAGAGATTGTTAATTAGATTCCACTTGTTATCCGATATCATTTTGAAAATTCCAACAAATTTTCAAAACTGAAAACTATTTTGCAGACCTTAAAGGGTAGTCGGAATATTCAGATCCTCGTACTGATATGACCAATCTTGTTCTCATTACAATTGAATAGATAAAACGCTTAAATTTACTGTTTTTAAGAAAAAAATGTGATTTATGTTACAAAAAACTTCAAGTCAACATATGTTTAGCAATTCATTATTTTCAGACCCTGCATACAAGTTTTTCAATATCCGCAAATAAGTTTCATCATTTAGGAATTTTGACATCTGTGAAGTCACCAAGCATGAGCTTTAGACCCAATACGGTTCAACTTGGAGTTGCTAATGCTTAAAAAGCTACATCTAAATCAGTTTATTAGCCTTTAAGTATAAATGTTACGAGGTAATTCACAATTTGATGATTTTAGTTAAGCAATATGCCAAATAGAATTAGGGTCCTCAGGTGAGAAATTAAAACGAAAGAATTGTTCAAATGACTGAAACAGAGTACACGGGTCGACCTCCACAAACCGAAAACGCTTATCATACAATTCCATACAACAAATGTATGGAAAAATGCTAATCATATAACTTTCAAACTATTTCAAAAATCTTTGAAAAAACATTTGAACTAATTTCTGAGGCTATTAGAACCAAATAAAACAGTCTGGTGATAAAAAAAAACTAGGTTTCTTTTTTTGGAGAAAAATGGTTATTATACAATTTTCATATATTAAAATTGTATGACTAGCTTTTTTCGATGGCGGCAACAAAAATTGAAGTTGCTTCAAATTTTTTCTTAACCGCAAATCGAATTTTGTAATCTTTGAAAAAAGTTTTGCATGTAACTTTTAATGTTTGTTTGCATAACGTAGTCCTAGATACACAAAAATTGGATTTTTTTCCGTTTTTCTGGATACCTTTTTTCAAAAACTCTAGAAATTTCTATTCCTTTTGCATGGCATATTTATATATGCCTTGATGAACGTCGGATAATTTGAAATTTCTAATGTTAAAAATATACATCTTTGAAAATTGTTGCCAAAATTTTAAAGTTTGATGTTTTCAGTATATGATTTGTGAAACTAACTCTTACCCAATGCAGTTCGTTTCCAATGCATTGTAAATGCCAGACGATCAAACTTTTGGTGACTCTAGTTTTGAGTAAACCGTAGTTTTAGTCACTTGTGTTCGGTCATGAACACATCCAAAAAATTTTGAGACAATTCACAGTGTATATTAAAAATATCTCAGTTACTGTCTTGTTCTACGATGTTTTTTCGAAAACATATTTATTCTCTAAATAAATAATAAAAATCTAAATAAAGTTTTGGTTGAACTTTTTTCTATTTTTGACGAAAAAAATTCCTTTATTTCAAGTTAGCCGATTTTATCATGGGCAATACATTTTATCGTATCGTATATTACTCGTCAATTACTTTTTTGTATCGTATATGTTTTTGTCTGTGAGCAATATTTGAATGAATCTCTAGCGCGTCTTTCGTATTCTTAATCGTTTTGATTTTAGGTAATTATTGCTCTCTTTAAGGGATTAGAAACATGTCACAAGACGCACAAATAAGCACTGTGCTTTGTTTTCTTAGAATCAAATTAATTTCAATTTTTCAATTTTTTGTCCACAGTTATAATTCAAATAAAATGTTCTATAGAATTCGCGTCCCGTAAGTCTTTTTTCTTATTTATTAAAATCAAGAACAAGAAGCGATCTCATTTTGTAAACGATCAATTCCAGACCATCAATTTAGTTTGCAGACAATTTGGCGACGTAAATTATCCTTAAAAAATCATCCAATTATCACAAGTTTCTCATCTATCAACTTTATGTTAAAAGTGAACTACTTTGTTTACGAAAAGTTATAGATACATCATAGTGGTAGCGGACTGGTACATCCTTTTCTTTCAGATTTTCGACCCCTGAGCATGCAAAGAATCCCGCTTCGGAGTTCTTTTATGTCCTCAATTTTTGGCTGTTCGATGATAAAAATCGTCTATGCGTTTGGCGCCGAAAAATAGTAAATTTGAGGGGGAAGAGAGAGCCAAAAAGAGCCAAAAAACCAAAAAAAGCAATTTTTTGGTCGAACCTTTCAAAAAGTGCCCACAAACCGCACTTTTGGACAGTTTTTCAATTTTTTGTTTGCAAAAAAGTTGAGAAAATAAATTTGGTCGGCATTAACAGCAAGTTGATCCGCTCGTGCATCATAATTTCAAATTACTGAAATCTCATGATCGGATCATTTTCAGTACCAAAGAAAACCAACATCTCGACATGCATTTTCCCGCCATTTGCTTAAAATGATTTTACGCAAAGAGACTAAACATGATTTTTATATAATTATTGTTCATATAAAAATCATGTTAGACCACTGTTTCGACCAAAAATAAAGAACTGTTTCTTTATTATTCAATGAATCAGTGGTGGGAACAATCTGTCCTTTTTGCGCAATAATCTGTTATATCCTTGTAGTTAAGAAGATTTGAATCTAAATGTCAGTAGCTGACCCCCTAACAAACAAGATTAAAAACTATTAAAACTTCCAACTGGCTAGTCTGTTTTTATAAATAGGATGTTTAATTTTTATTTTTCAAATTAACTATGTGATATTTTTAATAAAATAGCAAACTATTTTCAGGGTTGCATAAACTTAGTTATCTTATCATTACATACCCATTACCCAGCATTTTTATCGAAGAGGGGTGAATTTTTTGATCATTTTTTAGTTGGGCCGAATTGGTTTAGCAAGCTCTCATAACAAACACTATTAATTTCCTGTTTTGCCAAATTAAAAAAAACAGGTCATAAATGGAGTTTGGGAGGTCAGAAGGTCAAATTTGCTGCTGAATATGATGGAGTTTTTTTTCTACTTGTAGGCGAGTGCGCGTAGCGAAGTGGATGTGCTGAAGATGGAGGAAAAGTATGACTCATTGCAGGACCAGCTGATGTGTGAGGCCCAGATCAGACAGATCCTCAAAGACAGAATGCTCCGACTGGAAGCAGAAGCTACCTCAACCCCCGCCTCCACACAGTGCAACCCACAACAACCCCCCGCAATTAACAACAACACTAACTCAAACGCCAAAGGCAAGCAAAACATTCCTCTGTGATATAAAAATGCACAGTTTTCGAAGTCTGCAATCAGCATGGCAAAACATTTTTTAAGCCAGCCATTTTGAGATCTACTATGCAGTCTTTTCAGATTATAAAAGTTCATAAGTGATTAGGTCAAATTTAGAAATATTTTGATTTATCCAATGAGTACAATGCTGGTTTTTTCAAGGTCCAAACTGAGCTTAAAGGGCCCATAATCAGGCAATGCGTTTTTTGAATCTGAGGTTTCACGATTTTTAAGACGATTCATACACGAAGGAAATAATCAACCCATGAACTGGATCAGCTTTATGCGAAGAGCCGCCTTTGTGCCCCTCGTTAAAAACTACATATGCAATTTTTTTGTTCACTTTTTTTCTGGGCAGGCTAAGAGCACGGATCATGATGAGCCTCGAACCAGTGACCTTTCTTCTGAAAGAGAAGACCGCAGCGTTTCACCGTCGCGTGTCTGGGCGACTCACAAGGATTTGCAGTTGCTTTGAATATTAGTTTGTTATTGTCGGCATATTTTAGGATCCACTGAGAACAACAGCGGTAGTCGGAAGTTCGTCATTGTGAACCCAGAACCAAACACAAAACTGCGCAAGGATGACATTGTGTGAGTTCAGTTAGTGCCAAGTTGTTGGCCGTATTCTTTTCGGGCATCGAATGTAAATCAAGTATAGAGAATTGCAAAAAAGTAAAAAGAACAGACGAAAAAAATTAAAGAGCAAAAGACCTATTTTAGACCCTTTTCGCATGAAAAAGTTTCTTTTTCTGGCAAAAAGTATGTTTCAAGTTCACCTAAAAATTAAAACTTGCAGGCAAAAATTGCTGAAAACTGGCAAATACAGCGCTGATTTAAATAATCCGCTCAAAACGAACAAATGTTGAAATTTCAAGCACGTTTTTCTCAAATTGGGTTAAAATTAGACGAAAAAGAGAACAAAAATTGCTTATAATTTCACCAGAATTATTATGGTATAATTTATTTTGCGAAATTCGAAACCAAAAATTTACGCCAAAAATTGGGCCATTTTGTTTTGTTTTAGTTAATCAAAGATTGCGCTGAAACCACAAATTTAATTTATAAAAAACTATGCAAAAAAGCCTCTTACACAGCCCTACAAAGTTCTAGCAAGGTAAAATCTCCAAAAAATTATGAAAAAATATTTTCGCTTTAGATTTTACCTTTCTAGAACTTTGTTGAGCTGTGTAAGAAGCTTCATTTTTTAAAATAAATTAGTTGATAGTTTCAGCGTAATGTTTGATTAACTAAAAAACGAAAATCCCCAATTTTTTGGTGTAAGTTTTTAGTTCCGAATTCTGTAAAATAATTTACTCCAGAATAATTCTGGTAAAAATTCTAAACAAACTTCTGTTCTCCTCACTTTTTGTCTAATTTTGGCCCAATTCGAGAAAAAAGACAACTTTGAAAAAACACTTTCGTTTAGCCTAATATTTCTAATAGTGTTCCGGCTTTCAAAGAAAGTAACGGAATATTTGTGCTCGAGGTGGTTTTTTTCTCCAGACAAATTTTGACTTTTTATTCAACAACTTTTAATGTTTTTTATATCATTCAAAAGGAACTGTTGTTCTGAGCTCAGATTAATTAAGATATTTTACTTTTTTAGTTATTGTTTTTTGTAAAGCTGTGGGGGTTCAAAGATTGCTAATTTGGTCAATTAAATTATATATTTCGTCCTATTAACGCGTAAGCGGAGATTTAATCCGTAATAAAGTTGTTCCAAATTGGAGTGAGGCATGCTCTTTGGTCTATTTGATGCTTTGCTATTTGCAAAATTTAGAATTTTTTACTTTACTTAGCGCGTGCAGAGATAATTCTACATAGCGCGTGCAGAAATAAAAACATATCAAAAAAAGTTTTGAATTTGTATTTTTTGAAAATTTCATCAATTATCTTATTTTAAATTACTCCATAGAAATTACATCGCAGTCAAAACATTCAGCGCTTTGCCCTGATACGAGCAGTTTTGATATCCTCGCACAGTAAACCTGAAAGAGTAACTGGAATTTTTTCCTGTTATATGGCCCGAAAGTAACCTTTTTTCTCCTTTGGAAGTTTGATCATAATGCTCTATTTTGATTGGCTGAAAATAATATCAGCGAATAGAAATCTGAATTTTAAAGGAAAACAAGCTCAATTAACTAAGTCGCGAAAAAAAGACCAGGTAGCGGAAGTCTGGAGATGCCAAAAAATTGTTGCGAAAGTCTGGACATGAGCCGCGGATCTCGACCCGGGTTTTATTTTGAAAAAAGGGCCGGTTTCCAAGCCAAGTCATTATTTTGAAAAAAGGGGCGTTTTTAATTGCTAATTTTGTTGTCAACATTGTCTGATTTTCAGCTATCTGATCAGACCCGAACTGCTCACTACAGACGACTCTGTCTTCGCCGCCCAAAAGGAGCAAGTGGTCAACTCACAGTCACAAGCATTCGTCGATCTGCACAATTCAACCAATCGGTACACGTCAAACTATTCCACCAATCAGAACTCGCCAAACAGACAACAGCAGCAACAACCAGTCAATAATTTCAGAAGAGACGCGCGAGCAGTTTCCAGCTCGGGCTCAAATGGGCTAACGCCTATAAGTGAAGACGTCAGCACCAGCAGTACTAAAACAGCCACCACAAATGTAGACTATTCATGACAAATCAAACTTCAATCGTTTTATTGTCGAGTTAGCCGACAGACAAATCCGCCGACGTGCTATCATGCGGACAATCTAATCATGCTTTAGTTGCCACACAAAACCTTTTGTTCTTTTTTGAATCAGTTTGCTCTAATTAGCATTTATCATTTGAACCAAACTTTTTAATGGAATGAGTTGGGACGGATTACAGGAAGACGGTAGATGCCCTTTCACAGGAATTCGACCAATTTGCGACCTTAATTTTTGAATGGTTGACCTAAAACCAAAGTAGTGTCTTTGGAAGAAGTAATGGAGAGCTCGGCAATGCAATTTTAGATCCCTCAAAAAAATTGATTTTTTTTTGAAAAACTGTCTCAGTTTGTTCATCTTCTTTCACCATCTTCATTAAAAAGTTGACATAGTTTTTGGAAAAACCAAGATTAGAAAAGTTATTCGCATCAAAAACGCAAAATTACTCGGCCAAACTGTGGATTTTATAGAAACGCAAATGAAAGAGAGAAAAAATTTCCTACTCCAAAATAAAAAAATCTTTCGTTTTGTCGCATCCATGCTCAATCAAAGTCTATTCTTGAAGATTTTCCAAAAAAAATGACATAAAACGATCATGTCCTAAAAAGACGCCATGAACATTCAAAAATGACAAACAAAACTCCAGCTTGTACAGTATCCTTTTAGAAAATATTTTCTAAACGAGAACTAGAACGTCTTCCGGACTTAAAATATTTAGAAAAATCATTTAATCATGAAACCTTTACGTCAACCTTCTGGCTTCTATAATTGAAACCGCAAAAGCAAAAGTGTAACCATAAAATTTTCTGATATAAGTTTTAGTTCTAGCGTTCTCCGGAATATTTCGATTAGCTCGTATATAAACATTTTTATGGTTTCAATGATTTTTTGTCTTACAAAAAATCTGAACTGTTTCTGTAATTGAAGAAAAAAAAACAATTTAGTCGAAAGCTAAAAGAAACGGCAAAATTTGAGAACCATCAATTTTTTGTTCTATGCTAAACAACAGGCCTGTTTTTTAGCAGTTATTTCACACTGTTTGCATATAATTTTGCTGAACACATTAGCAGCATGATAAAAAAATATAAAAAACGTTTTGTAGTAATTTCGCACATTTAAACATTAACCAAAACATTCAGAAGAAAATTTTAAATCCATATCTAAGCTTGCATCATTAGTAGCAAATGTCTTCTTCATATTTAAGGAAAAAACAATTAGCAACACGCCCCAGACTAAAAGGACCAATATTTTGGCTGATTGCACTTAAAATTGAAGAATTGGCAAAAAAATGTATGGTCTCAATACGACAGTTGTGATACTTTAATATGTAGAAACAAAAAGTGGGCCTAAAAGCTGTACACAATACTCTATACATTTCCAAATCCAAATCTTCCAACACAATGCTTACGTTTCGACAATTAACATCAAATCCATTATATACTTAACCAACTAGTCCGTAATTAGGCAATTTTCAAAAAATTTTATGGCGGACATTATCAAATGCTGTTTTGACTTCAAAGAAATCAAATGGTATCATTATTTTGTCTTAACGTAGCTGTATTTTCATTACTTTGGTGAAAAAAATCATAAATGCTAATTGTTCCGACTTTCAAAGAGATCGGAATTTTTATGATTGAGGTGGTTTTTTCATATTCAATCATTTTTCGCCGATCAAAAAAATATCTTTTAGCAAAAAACGTTTTTCCATATTGAAGATATTAACTTCTTGTGATGAAATGTAAAAAGGTATTTTTTGCAAAAATATATGAGTTTGAAAGTTTCCAATATGGCCATGCTCTGGACTAGTTTATGCGCTCTGAAGATTTTATTCATAATGCAGACGTAACGCAATTTTTATTATGCGTGGCGAATTATCGCGAACACCAAAATCGTTCCAAGTGGAATTGAGGCTAGCTAATTGGGGAGGGTTCTCATGCTGGAAAAATTTTCACCAAATCAAATCGCTAGCCGTCCCTATTGGCTAAATGCGTTTCTCACAAAATCGGAGCCATTATTAACAGAAAATGATAATATAATAATTATACTAGATGCAGATATAATAGGTACCGGTATAAGAAATTTAAATTTTTGTTTTTCCATTTTTCGAAATTGGTGTCCTTGAAATATTAAATTTGTTCCAATCCGCTTTCGATCCGCCTTTTTTTCATTCATCTGCTCATTATCTAATCGGTCAATATTAATACTAATGGCCTGGTTTTGTTTGCTTACTTTGAGATTTTTGCGATTTACCTGTGATTTTAGAATACTTAATTCTGATTGGCTGAAAATAGGCCAAAATAAATTTCAAGCATTCAGTCCCTCCAGCATGAGGGACGCCACCTAGCTGATCGATGTACACTTGATCTTTGATATTGTCCAAAAATTGTAGCTTGTTAATATTTTTCCCCGAAACCTATTCGATATGGAATCATTCATGTGCAGCCGAATCATTCAGGCTTTTGCCCTGATACACGAGCAGTCTTGTTGTTTTTCTAAAATCAAAATCTTTAATTTCAAAGCATTTGAGCTGCTCTAAGCAACGACGAACTTAGTTGAACTTTTACTTTTTAATTCTTTGCCCAAGGTCCCTTTTCGTATCATCGAGCATATAATAGCTGCAATGTCACTTTTAATTATTGGTTCCACATTCATTAGGACGCGTGAAACTGTAGTGCGTGGAACTCGTTCTGAAGGCGGTCGAGGAAAAACTTTGTTGCAAAGTATCTGCAAATCAAGAGGAAAAATAGTTAGTCGAAATCACGTGACGGTGACCCGCACTGACAGAAATGGTTTCCGGTCGATTTAAATTGATTTTAAATCGATTTTAAATTGGTCCAAATCGATTAACCATTTACATTTTAGGAAATTAAATGGATTTTAAATCGATTTAAATCGATCTTTTTGAAAACTTTAAATTAATTTAAGTCCCTAAAAATTGATTTAAATCGATTTCGATGGATTTTCCGACACACTAAAATCGGTTTTTTTGCTAACACGGCGAAAAAAACATACCCTTTAAAAAAATTGTTGGAATTTTTATTCTCGATTTTTTAAACATAAACACTCGTGCCAGATGCTATAGAATTCAATAAAATGAGCCACATAAATCAGGTTTAAAACTCAAAAACTTGCAATAAAATCATAAAAAACCATTGTAAATCAGATTATGGGCAAAATCTTGTAACAAACCAGAAAAGGGTCAGGTAAAATTAAATTGTGATCTCAATAATTTGCAATAAAATCATAGAAAATCAAGAGAGTAAATCAGATTTTAAGCTACAACTTATGAAACGAATCAAGAAAAGGGTCAATATTGATCAGTTTTTGAACTAAAAATAGGCAGAAAAATCTTAGAATTTTATCGATATTTTGGTCTTTTCAGTTGGTCTTTTTTATGCTACAATACGCTATGGATGTAAAATCAAAAATGATAGGCAGAAAAGTAATGGAATAAAAATTTGAAACTGATAAAACTCGAATGAAAAAAAGTCGATTTAAATCGATTTAAATCCGTTTTAATCCCCTTAAAAATAAAAACAAACTCAGACTGGAAAAAATGCATTTAAATTGATTTAAAATCGATTTGGATCAATTTTTTTAGCTGGGATTTAAGATCAATTTAAATCGATTTTAAATCGATCCAAATCAATCTTTATCTTTTTTATTTAATCTTCGTAATTTTTTTATACTAAAATCGATCTAAATTTAATGAACGTACTTTTTTCATACTAAAATCGATCCTAATTCATTTTTGTCGGTGCGGGTATGGATTAGTTTGCCAACTTCCTTTTTAAAATTTTTTTCTGTATTCTGCTACTTGTCTTCACTCGTTTTTGCATATGGCGTTTCGTATATCTGTCTAGGGTTATCAATCAGTACACGCTGATATTTTTTCCCTTATCATTTTCTATTTGAGCAGTATCTTACTTTTTTCTGAATTTATCTCCTAGCTCCTTAAATCATTGTTTCAGCCATTGTCGCTAACTCCTTAAACTCCTTGTTTTCGGTTGATTTGCTTTAATTCGAATCATTGTCGCTAAAAAATGTCCCTAAATTTTTTTTATTGAAAAGACTTTTTTATGTTATAGCTATAAGTTTTTTTTGTGTTTCACCAAAATTTTATTTTTGGAGCACACTGATTGCAAACCATAAAAAACGCATCACAGATCTTATAAACTCTATTTGTAATCTTTCTTTCCTTAATGGCAAACTAAATTATTTTAGGTGATGAAAGAAAAAAATCTTGAACACTTTTGCGTACTCACAGCAGTGAAGAATCTCCCACTATAACCGCTTCAATTGTTCTATTAAAATATCTAAATTTCAAAAGCACAGAATAATGATCAGCAAACTTTTAGTAATCTACTATGATTAATTTGTACTAAGGGTTGAAAATTCCAAACGTAAAAGCCAAAACTTTCCAACAATATGCTTCAAACCGAACTTAAGGGTTTAATGAACCCATTGTTTTTATTGCATCATAACATTTGTACGATACTGCGTTGTTTTTCTTGATTTCGAAATTAATGTGTCCACTAAAAAAATCTTTGCAAAACAATGCTATTGAACAACCTCAACCTTGCTTCACCTTTTCGACACCTTCCCATTTATTGTTTTTTTTATTGGGAATTTGGCTCTTTTTTCTACTCCCCCTCCCACTGACCAGCGAATACTCACTAGTAGTTTCTCTGTTCTCATTGTCTGATTGTTAAAAAATTTAGGCAGACTAATTAGGCTATGACAAACATATTTGGTCTTCCCATCTAACCTTGCAAATCCCCTCGTTACGCCAGAAATTTGATGCTTATGTTGCCATTGTGAGGTGGGGGGAAAAGAAAAAGAAAAGCAATTTATAACAAGACAAATTTCTCCGAAACTTCTAAATTTCATTTTTATTTTAGACTTTTGTCGATTGAACACTCTAAACTTTGAAACAATACGCTTCATTTAGCGCTTGAAAGAGAATTTTACTATAAAAATAATAATAATTTATTTGCAATGTAGATTCCATTCACTGTAAAAATTACTACATTTACAACCAAATTAAATCTCATTGCGAGAACGCCGTTGAACTTTGCAGCCCGTTTTCAGGCGCCTCTGATAGTTAACAATAGTTGGCCTAATAGTTAGCCTAAGTTTTGATTTAAAGTTGTATATCCTTTTTTATAAACTGAAATTTATCGTCTTTATCCGATCAAGTTTTATTAACAGCAATTTTATTACGTGATGAGAAATTCATCAAGTTTTGGGTCAGATTATTGTTCCGACTTTCGATACGAAAGTAAAGGAATATTTGTGCTCGGGTGAGTTTTTTTTTTCTTCAGACAAATTTCGACTTTTTAACTAGCCCTTATTTTGACGGAATCTTTTTATATCATTCGAAAGATATTGTTGTACTGAGCTCAAAATTGAAAAGATACTTCACCTGTGATCATTGTTCGTAAAGTTATTGGGGTTTAAAGATTGCCATTTTGGCCAATTTGGGACAATTAACGCGCGATATTTTCGCGCTATTAACGCGTAAGCGGAGAGTTAATCCGTCTTAGATATCGTTCCAAATTGGTTTAACGAAGCTTATTTGCCATAATTGATTTGTTACAAGTAGCGAAATCTATCACTTTGTACTTTAAATGGCGTTGGGGGATAATTTTCATAAAAAATTTCAAATTTGGAAAAAAAAAATTTCATTTTGTTTTACTACTTTTAATTTTTTAATGCTATTACCGCTCCATAAACCTTAATAGGCAGTCGGAACATTCAGGGCTTCGCCCTGATACGAGCAGTCTTGTTTGGTTTTTATTGTTAAATAAATGGAAAGCAAGCGTCGATGAAAACTATTTGACGGTCAAAATGCTCTCTGCCGTCGCATGAAACTCCGATGACTTGTACCTTTATTTCTTCTACTAGTATAAAGTTTGGGCCCTCTAAGTCCACGTGCTCTCATTTCTACGCGTTACTTTCATCGTGATAAACATCTTCACTATTGACAATTTTAATAAACCAACCACATGGACTTTCTTAAAACTGTGATGTAATTCAAATTCTTGGGTTTTTAAACACATCTAGCCTAGAACTTCCTTCAGCGAAAAACGCAAAAAAAACACGCTCCAGGCTTTCCGATAAAAAACCAGTTGCTATTAAGCTTTTATCTGCTTTTACTGTGCTGCCAATTTAGCTTGAAATTTTCATCGCGTTTCCCATAATTTTATCCCTTGATTCACAAACAATTATATAAGGTTGTTAATGTTTCGCTAAATCCCAGTATTCCGATATAATTTTTGCTTTTTATGAACATCAAGAATCTCAGTTTCTGCCCTTCTTTTGAGAGTAATTTGTCACTTTTTCAGAACGGTCGTTTTTGCTTTTCTCGTTTGAAATCGAGAAAAGCAAAATCAAGAATTTCATCTGACAGGCCTTTGATTGGCTCTCAGGGCTTTGATCCGCTCTATTTAATATCTGTTCAATTTCGGGCTTTATCTTTTTCTACTTTTCAAATCTTTTGGATAAGATCTTGCAAAGTTTTCTCTTAGTATTTATTACAGTTAATTTTAAGGTTATTTGCTCCTTTTTTTGGTGTCTGATCTTCAAAAATCATTGAGAGAGTATCATAACATTTTCTGGTTCGAATCTCTTTGCTTGTCTTAAGCGCAAATTTTTCTTCATCATTATTCAATAAGTTTATTGCAACACTAGGGCTAACTAACTAAAAGCTCAAATTTTCAAAATAATTTTGCCTTAACCTTGAGGCTAGTTATTTCTAGGCGGTATTTTTTCAAAACCTTTATAATAGTTCAATTAAAATGATATTTCGAGCTCTAGCAAAGCATCAAAAGATTGTTTTTTCAGTCTGCCGGCAATTCGTTAGAGAACACAAACCAATCATGACGTTTAAGACAAAATTTGGAAGGCTTTGGTTAAAAAAAATGTTTTCTTTCCACAAGTTCGACTCTCCGTAATAGAATAGTCTGGCTTGACGTAATGAGGCTTTAAAAACCGGACAGGAAACACACTAAAAAAATACATCCCTAGAACTCTGAAACTTCAGGATTGGTCAAGCAGATATATAATTAGTACAGTGCTAATGGGGATACCGCTGCTACCTAAGCCCTCCAAACATATGAAATTTAACATTTGATCACTTTAGTAACTAACGATAACTTCTCTTCAAAAATTTTTCAGATTTCGTTCGAGATATTTTCTATTAAATTTAAGATATTTTCTTTTAATTAGGGCTGGAGACTTTTTCGCGTTTTTGATAATTGCTACTTTTTTTCACACACTTCAAAAAGTTCATGATTCAATTTAATCATCAATTGTAAAAAAAAATTCTAAGAAATTTATCTGGAATATAATCGATTACAAAAACAAAGTCTTGTGGAAAAAAAGCTTTGACTTAATCAAAAAAAAAATTCTCATTTAATTTTTTTCCCGTCAAATGTAAAAAAAATTTTAAGAGCAAAATTTGTGCGATCCAATGGACACCGCTTACTTTCAACAAAAAATTATTTTGGAAAACACTAATTGTTCCGGAAGTCAGTGACAAATGTAGATTCAAAAAAGTTAACCTGGGGACTGGAGGATCAATTTATCATACTGACTCTCAATTTTTGTCCTTCTCTTGGGAGTAACTTGTTACTTTTGCAAGGACAGTCATTTTTGCTTTTCTCGTTTGAAATCGAGCTTTTTCTGACAGGGGTTTGATTCGCTCTCTTTAATTTCCGTTCGATTTCGGGCTTTATATTTTTCTACTTTTCAAATCTTTTGGATAGGATCTTGCAAAGTTTCCTCCTAGTACTTATTATAGTTGATTCTTTGGTTATTTGCTTGTTTAGGTGTATTTGGTGTCTGATCTTCAAAAATCATTGAGGGAGTATCATGTCATTTTTTGGTTCGAATTTCTTTGCTTTTCCTAAGCGCAATTTTTTCTCCATCCTTATTCAATAAGTTTATTGCAACACTAGGGCTTACTAACTAAAAGCTCAATTTTTCAAAATAAATTTGCCTTAACCTTAAGGCCAGTTGTTTCTAGGCTGTATTTTTTCAAAACCTTTATAATAGTTCAATTAAAATGATATTTCGAGCTCTAACAGATTGTTTTTTCAGTCTGCCGGCAATTAGTTAGAGAACACAAACCAGTTATGACGTTTAAGGCAAAATTTGTAAGGCTTTGGCTAAAAAAAAATTGTTTTTCCTTTCCACATGTTCGACTCCCCGTAAAAGAATAGTCTGGCTTGAAGTATTGAGGCCTTGAAAACCGGACAGGGAACACATCAACAAAATACATCTCTAGAACTCTGAAACTTCAGGATTGGTCAAGCAGATATGTATTTAATACACTACTAATGGGGATACCGCTGCTACCTAAGCCCTCCAAACATATAAACTTTAACATTTGACCACTTTAGTAACTAACGAAAACTTCTCTTCAAAAAAATTTTAAATTTCTTTTGAGATATTTTCTATTAATTTTAAGATATTTTCTTCTAATTAGGGCTGGAGACATTTTCGCGTTTTTGATAATTGCTAATTTTTTTCAAACACTTCAAAAAGTTCATGATTCAATTTAATCGTCAATTGTAAAAGAATTTCTAAGAAATTTATCTGGAATATAATCGATTACAAAAACAAAGTCTTGTAGAAAAAAGCTTTGACTTAATCAAAAAAAGAATTCTCATTTAATTTTTTCCCGTCAAATGTAAAAAAAAAACTTAAGAGCGAAACTTGTGCGATCCAATGGACACCGCTTACTTTCAATAAAAAGTGTTTTTGGAAAACACTAATTGTTCCTGAAGTCAGTGACAAAAGTAGATTAAAAAAAAATAACCTGGGACTGGAGGATCAAGTTATCATACTGACTCTCAGTTTTTGTCCTTCTCTTGGGAGTAACTTGTTACTTTTGCAAGGACAGTCATTTTTGCTTTTCTCGTTTGAAATCTGGCATTTTCTGACCGGGTTTTGATTCGTTCTCATTAATTTCTGTTCATTTTCGGGCTTTATCTTTTTCTACTGTTCAAATCTTTTGGATAAGATTCTGCATAGTTTTCTCTTAGTTTTTATTAGAGTTAGTTTTTAGGTTATTTGCTCCTTTTTTGGTGTTTTTGGTGTCTGATCTTCAAAAATCATTCAGGTAAAATCCTGAAATTTTCGGTTCGAATCGCTTTGCATTTCTATGGTGCAATTTTTTCTTCATCATTTTTTATTAAGTTTTTTGCAACACTAGAGCTAACTATCTGAAGGCGCAAATTTTCAAAAAATTTTTGCTTTTAACCTTAATGCTAATTATTTTCCGAAACCTTTTAAATAGTTCGATCAACTTGATTTTTTGACCTCTACTAAAGCAGCAAAAGATTATTTTTGTTGTTGCTGCAGGTAAATATTTAGAGATCACAACCCAAAAATGAAGTTAGAGGCAAGTTTTGGAAGCCCTAGGCTAAAACAATTGCGTTCTTCTCTACATGTTCCACCCTTCAAAATAGTATGATCTGTCTCAAAGCTTTGACGTCCTGAAGGTCGGACAGGGAACACATCAAAAAAAACTTCTCTTAAAAGATTTCCTGGTTGGTCAGGCAGACAGATATCGTAAAACACTACTGAAGGGGAGACTGCTCCTACCTAAGCCCTCCAAGACATATAAATTTTAACTTTTAACCACTTTAGTAACAAAGGAAAACTTCTCTTCAAAACTTTTTCAGATTTGGGGCTTGAGACATTTTCCATTAACTTCGAGGTATTTTCTTCTAGTTAATGTTCGAAACAATTTCGATTGGTTTGAGACATTTTCAATCATTTTATGATCGCCATTTTTTATGATACACTTAGGTAAGTTCATGATCCAAGCTAGTCATCAAAATTGGAAGAGTTTCTAAGAAACCTGTCAGCCACATAGTCGATTACAAAAAAAACCAATTCTAATGGAAAAGTGCTTCGATATGACCAAAAATATATCCTCAAATTGATGGTTTTCCCGTCAACTGCAATCGTTTTGAGCAAAATTTGTGCTATAACTTGGACGCCGCGTGTTTTCAACCTAAAGTGTCTTTGAAAAGCACTAATAGTTACTAAAGTCAGGAAAAACGCGGAGTCATCAACTAACCTAGAGAGTGGAGAATCAAGTGAATATCCTGAATCTCAATTTATGCCCTTCTTTTGAGATTAATTTGTCAGTTTTTCTAGCACAGTCATTTTTGAATTTCTCGTTTAGAATCGAGTTTGTATACTGACAGGCTTTGATTGGCTCGCAGGGTTTTGATTCCCTCTTTTGGATTTCTGTTCAATCTCGCGCTTTATCTCTTCCTACTTTTCAAACGCTTTGAATAAGGTCTTCCAAAGTTTTCTCTTAGTAATCATTACCGATAAAAATTAAATTATTCGCTACTTTTTTGGTGCATTTGGTGTCTGCTCTTCAGAAATCATTCAATTATTATCATGCTGTTTTTCAGTTTGAACCATTTTGCATGTCTAGGGTGCGATTTATTCTTCAGCATTATTTATTCAGTTCGTATAATGATGCAGTACAGGCTAACCCTCAAAAAACCCAGATTTTCAAAATGTTTTTGCTTCAGTTTTAAGGCTAGTTATTTTGAGTCGGCGTTTTCTCGAAAGCTATACAATAAATCGATCATATTGATGCTTTGAGCTCTACAGAAGCATTAAAACGTGTTTTTTTTAGTCTTCTGGCAATCATTGATAAAACGCAAACCAATCATGACGTTTAAGGCAAGTGTTGAATGGCTTGGGCTGAAAAAAATGTGTTTTTTCTACATGTTCCACCCTCCAAGTAGTATTTTTGCGCTTGATGCTTTGACGCCTTGAAGGTCGGACACGAAACACAGAAGTATAAAAATATCTTTAAAACGATTTCAGGATTGGTCAGGCAGATATATATTGTAATACAGTGCTAAAGGGGATACCGCTGCTCCAAACATATAAACTATAACATTTGATCACTTTTAGTAACAAAAGAAAACTGCTCTTCAAAACTTATCAGATTTGGTTCGAATTATCTTCCATTAACTTCGAAACGTTTTCCTTCTAATTAAGGTTTTAATTAAGGTATAGGCTTTTTTCAGTTTCCCCTCTTGCTGCAACACAATTCTTCAAGCTTTAAATGACCCATATAAATAAGTTAAACTTTAATTTATGAAGAATTTGTGAAACTTGAAAATAGCCATAATGCTTTGCGCCGCTGGTAAATATTTGGAAAATAAAGGACAAAAAGGCTGATTTTGGCCTTTTTGTGGAAAGTTCTGAGCGAAAAAGTTTTTTTTTCAGCGCGAAATAGCTCTGAAATAGCTTTTTTGACAAAAAAGCAACAAAAAACCATCGAGTGGCGAAAGAGTCTAACACCTGAGGAAAAGCGAGCATCCCCTAAATCTGACCTTCAGGCTCATCCAGTTTCACTTAATTGAAAAACTCTGCTTTTGTTGGGCTACAAATTTTTGTTGAAAAAAAAGCGCCCAAACTTAAGAAATATGCGCAAGTTTCGCACAAATTATCGGAAATCATCTGAAAAGACTACTGAAATTTCGGAACTGAAAACTATTGAGCCATTTGATAAAAAAAAGTTTCTTGAAACAAGTGAAACTTTTCAAAACACCACAACTTCACGATAATTGACCCACTGATTCTTTAAACGACTAACTTTATATTCTTTATACCTGTATTTAGCAATAAGCCAATTTGGTTCAACCTTCTCGCCTTCTCCTCCTCAAATAAACTGGGAGATTATTGGGATTAGTTTCCCTTTAGGGCAAAGGAAACACTTTCAGGTGGCACTAAGCATAACACGTGTAAATTGAAAAGAAACTTCAGAAAATAGCAACAGTTTTAAATTCTAAGTCATTCAATACCGAAAGTCTCGATGAAGATTAATCAGAAATCATGATAAGCAAATGCAACGTTTCGAGTAATTTAATTAAGCAGCCGCTCTTTACAAACTTCCTTGCCATACGTAAAATTATTGCTAATTTTACTAACAATAGTAAGCTTTTGAACTATTTGCCCATTTGAACTCTTCTGCTCACTTTTCTCCCATTGCTCTAGATAATTTTGCAATTTCTGATCATATTTAATTGCCAAAAAAATTATTTGCCGAATTATTTGCTGAAGAATTTAATGCGGTAAATTTGTCCTGATACATGTATAAATTTGCAGAAAAAAAGACAAAGTTTCTGAAATTGTGGCCAAAAAAATACAGTCCCATTAATTTGATGAAATCATTTGCAATTTTTTCTCAATTCCAGGCCGCGGTTTCATGTCTTAGTTATTGGAGCATGGCTGACATGCGCATTTTCAATAATCACGGTCGAAAAAAAAACTTTTGTGATTACAGCAAAAAAAAACAGGTCATTATCGCTCAAAAAAATTCATTAAACAATCAAAACTAGCATTTTTATTTTTTTTCTAGACTTAATCTCTCCAAAAGTAGCAACAAAAATCCAAGCTGCAATTACTACTCAAGTCAATGAAAAAAGGTCTTGTAGAGAACCAAAACTTGATTGCAGCTACTTTAAAGCTAGAACACAACTGCTCGTATGAGGACAGAGCCCTGAATCATTCGAGTTCCCTTTAACGCCAACGAAAAGTTTTATGATCTAGAAAAAAAATGTCCAAAAAAATGAAAAAAAAAACAATCCATTTTTTATTAGATTTTAATTTAGTTTTGTCAATCCACACATCATGTGAAGTACAAAACGATTCTTCTTTAGCCTGGTAACGTTTTGGTAACAGAAAATTTCAAGCCTCAATTCAATTTAGAATTTTTTAGTTTGTCGCTGACGCTAGATTTCAACAGGTTGAATAATTTATAAAGTGTGAAATATAGCTGTCCAACTTTTTTCAAAATGCAACCCCCATTGACTGAAGAACAGTTGGCCGAACAGTTCTTCGCGAAGAACGAGCGGAATATTTATGCTTAGTGTGGTTTTTTGATTCAGTCAGTTTTCGATATCTGAGAAATATTGTTATCTTTAGCTCAAACTCAAAAAGATATTTCAGCTGTGATTATTTTTCGTAAAATTACGGGCAATTGAAAATTGCTCATTTTGACAATTTGGGATAATTAGGATAATTAAAGTGCGAAATATTGCGTACTTTTAACACGCGTAAGAAGCGAATTAAAGCGTTTCAAATCGAATTGAGGCAGCAATTTAATCCTATTATTCAATAGGAGACGCTAAACACACCCTTAGTATTTTACATAGCGCGTGGAGGGATAAAATGAAGAAGAAAAAAAGAGAAAAAGACCTTTTTTCTCAATTATTTTATCAATTATTCAAAAAACAACATTTCAATTGGTCTTAAATGCAGTCGGAACATTCAGGGCTTTGCTTTGATAAACGAGATTTTTTTTGTTAAGATTTTTGAAGAAAGTGACGGACGGAATCTTTCTACTCGATTTGGTTTTTTCTCCAGAAATTTTTTTTTATAATAAGCCATTTTTTGCTAATTTCTTAACATTATCTGAAAAATATTGAAGCCTTGAACTCAAATTTTAAAAACAATTCACCGGTGATTATCTTTTGAGACAAAACGGGGATTTCAAATTAACCAGCTTGAGGCAGTTAATAATTGGCATTACAAAGCGCACACGGCAAAAAAATCTGTCTCAGTATTCATTCAAATTAAATTTAGTGCAGGCTGTATTGTCCTTCTTGTTACTATGCTCAAAATTTATCGTCTTGTCTTTTATATGGCGGTTAAAGAAAAATTGAGAAAAATCTCAAAATCATTTTCAAACCTTTTTTTGTATTTTTGGCATTTTTTTCAGAAACTTTCAAAGGTTCAAACTACTGTTAAATTTGTCTCATATTTTGGTTGAAGAGCTTTTTAAATAACCAATGAAAATACAAATTTTCTTAGAGTTTTTCCAAGTTTAAACTGTTCTTTATTTATTTCAAAACTAAGCGTTTATCTCAAAACTATTCCAAAATGAGCTCTTGTTTCAAGTTTCTGTTAACCTAGATTCATGTTTCTCAGAATACAGAACTTTTTCTTTGTTTGCGTATTTCGTTGACTTATATAACCAAAAAAAACAGGCTGCTAATATGCTTCAACCAAAACATATCTTCTAAGAACAAACATCATTAGTTTTGAACTTCGTTCGAGATGTCATTCAAAAACTGGTTAACTCGTGGGAAAGTTTATTGTTTTCGAAGGTTTAACGGGTCATATGCCATGAACTTGAGCAAAACAATCAACAGTTCATTTAAATTAACCGTCGAGATGACGATGCGCTGAAATCCTCTTCAGAATGATTTTTACCACTTTCGCAGAAGTTTATGTGAGGCAAAAGCGATCAGCTAAATACAATTTCAGTCAGCCCAACAATTAGCAAAAAAAAGTTCAGATATTTAGTATTATGAGCAACTGTCGATTTTAGATAAGTTTTTCAGAATCCCTGGTAAAATTCATCAATTAACGTCACAAACTTATTTAAAAAAGCTTTCAAATTGCTGTATGCCCAAATAAACTATTGATTGGATGTAACCAGGGGCGGATTTAGAGGGGGGGCTTTGATACTTTTTCAGAAATCCATTTTTGGCCAACCGACCCTTAAATTTTTCTAAAGGCGCCTTCGGCGCCAATATATACTAATTTGTAGGGGGAGCGCGCTCAAAAAAAACGCAATTTTTTTGTCAAAATTTTTCAAAAAGTGCCCAAAAACGGCTTTTTTGACTTTTTTAAAATTTGCCTGCAGCTCAGAAAATGTAGCCAAAATAGGGGCAAAACAGTGCCACTTGAAACTGAAGAAATTACCTAAAATTGATACAAATATCTTGACCCGGCAGCCAGCTAAAAAGCTTCAATATGGCAGAGCTGGTCGAAATAGATCTGAATTGGGTCGAGGGCGGACGAGCTTTTCGCACCAACTGGCAATGTTTGGGACAATGAAAATTTAAGCGTAAAACCTCAACCTCGGCCCAGTATCTACAAAGTAAGACCAGGGGTTGAGAATATCCAATTGGGAAAGAAGAAGTCAATTACTTGAAACTTATTTCGAATCTCTTTAACTATGTTCCCCCTCGGGTACTTATACTAACGAATATCCCCCTCCCTATAAAGAAATATATCAACGATTAAGCACGCCAGCGGTATTAGGGTATTAGGGAGGAGGGGCGGGGGGAGTGGGGGCGGTCACTTCTTCTCTCAGGAATTATACCCCCTGCCGACCTAAAGGGTGCTCCCTAAACGCGATTTTTGGGTCAGTTTTCCAAAAATTGCTTAAAAACTTTTTTTTTTGCGTGTTTTTTTTCAAAATTTTGCGTGCGGCGCAAAATAGTCAAAATGGGGTATTTATAGAGATTTAGAAGAGCTCAGAAAATCAATATGGTCGACCTAAAAAAAAAAGGTCGATAAATTTTTGACATTTTTTCAAAACCCGCCCTCCCCTCCCCCCTCGAGAAAATCCTAGATCCACCCCTGAATTAAGCATATGAGAATTTCATACCTAGTAACGTATCTTCGCCCTTTTAGAAAAGGGGATATAGTTAGAAAGAGCCCTTATTTCAATTAATTGAGTTATTTTCTCGATTTTGACAATTATCAATTATTTGCATTAAAATGATTATCGTTCATGGCTTTAAAGACATACGTCTAAGACTGATGATCTAAATACTTCGAACTTTATTGGCCGATTGTATCAATCACTGAAGCAATAGAGCTGTCCCCTCAAGGCCTGTTCAGCTGAAAGAGCAATTTCATTGATGGGAGTTAATTTGATTGCGATAATAAACGAGACAGACAGAAAGGGCCATTAACTGCGAGAGAGTATTAGAGCTAAAGCTTGATTTCTTTTTTACGCGACTATTTTACTGTTGTAATCAACTATTCCGCCTCAGGCCACAGACAGTGCGGTGAAATTATTTTAGCAAGCGTCAAGCCGAAAAGCCAGGCAACTGAAAAATGGCAACCGAACATAAAAATGTAGCATTACTTTTTCGCTTTGAGATCACTAGAAAAATGTTCATGGTCTACAGATGGGGATGTAGCGATTTGCATGCGTGTCGTTTAGCATGAGCAATTAAAATAGTTACTTAATTTGATGCTGCACTGATGCATCAGTTTGAGTTTTAGTTGCAATTGTGTCAAAACAAACTCAATTCTAATTGCTCTAATACCCGCATGCTAAGCGGCACGCATGCTAGTAGGCCGGTCCCCGCTACAAACAGAGCGAGAATAAATTTTTCTGGTATAAGAACAAAATAGCAGAAACTTATCTTAGAATTGAGCCAATGGGAATGAAGCACTCAAAAATATGGGACATTTAAACGCTTTTTTGGATGGCTGAAAGAAAGTTGGTGCGTCAGAACTTTTCTGCTTGTTCTATATTTTATGCTATAAGGATAGCAACCAAGGAGCGGCTAAAATATTTTATTTATTGCCCCCCAGAGGAATTCACAGAAGTAGGATGAAAATGAAGACACACCCTCTGCCGGCACTATTGTCTGCACTTATAATCCTCTATTAAATTCTCCTTTTTATAACTATATTCTTGCATAGAATTTTACTACTACAACACCAAAAAATGGGGAAATTGAAACCCTAACCCAGAACAGGTATGCCGCCATTTTGATTATTCAGTTTTGTCAGATAATGAATTATTTAATCCAAAGTGCGATTCTATACTGCTCTCTTGGGAAAATTGAGAATAAAAAGTGTAATTATGGTCACTAAAATTCTCAAAACTGATTTTTTTGTTCACTTGGTCGTTTTGAGGTGAAAATGAAGTAAATTTTACATTATTGGAATGGAACCATTTTAAACACTTGCTTACTTACTTCTACCAAAGTTTTCTTTACTCATTGAACGCATAATTTAGTTAGTTTTTTCAGAAAATCTTGAAAAAGAAAAACAATCGGAGTATTTAACAGAAACCTATTCATGAAAAAGCTTTTTCGCAGCAATAAGTAAGCCAAAAAGGCCAAAAAATTAAGGCCACGTCAGTATTGGCGGCATACATATAACTTTTGCTTCTTCATAAAAGTTCAGATCTAGTTTCGTCAAAACTGAGACAATTTTTTTGATAATATAGATCATGGCTGAAAAAACTTTTTTATGATGCCACAGTTTAACTCCTGCAAGTTTTCTTTGTGCTGTTTAAAAACGTGAAAAAACTATTTAGGCCGAAGATCCTCCCACGTCGTGAAATGGTCAGAATAACAAACCACATTTGGCTTAAAATTTTAACACAATTAAATTCTTATAAGCAACCAGTTCAATTTTTTATGTTTTTTGACAAAAACTTTTACACTAGTTAATTTTTTGAGCTTTGGAGCTCAGTATTGATTTACATTCAAACCAGGTTGTTTTACAAAAAAATTATTTGAAGCCGTTTGTTATTTTAATATTTCATTCCAAAACATTTTGAAACAACTAAAACTTTGTCAGCACAAATTGAACATGGAGAAAAAACAGTGCATAGTGTTCCGTCGATGTTGATTCACATCATTAATTAGGAAATAATTGAAATTTTTACATTGCAGATTGTGCAAAAGTAACTTTTTTGAAATTTAAATCAAACTTCGAATCTTTAATTTGCTGTGCCAGTTAGTTTTTGAGCTAATCAAAATTAAAAACCGAACTAAAAGCTCGCCCACAATGCTTCAGGTAAAATTTAAAAATATATAAAACTTTGATTTTCTATTCAATTGATGAATGTTCTCCTAGTATTCATGATAAAAGAACTACACATTTTTAACTACTCACCTTGGGTTTGTAGAGGTTGTATTAAAATGTTCCATTTAGTAGTAAGAGAAGTTTTTTTCCATGATTATTGTAGTTTTCCAGACATGAAAAAAAAAATTTGAACAGTCAGGATAAATTTGTAAGACTTTTTTCAACTTGGTTATTCAAAAGATTGAATAGCGCTAAATTTGTGCAATTAGTAACTGCAACGGTGTTTTTTTTTATTAGCCGCTGGAAACTTGTATTGTCAGATAGACGAAAAAATATTGATATCAAGCGAAAACCACACTTAATTATCAAGCACACGACATTGTCAAGTAGCGACTGCTTGCTCCGCTACTCTTTTAGTTGGAATTTGAGCTTTAGGCTGCGCGGGTCATTGTTTTTATTCCAACTTTCGAAGAAATGCAGAATATTTATGCGTGGAGCAGTTCTTTTATTTAGTCAATTTTCGACATTTAACTTAGAATTTTTGACAAATTTTTTGTTATGTGTGCTTAGCAAAATTGATAATTTGGCCAGTTTGGAATAATTTAAGTGCAATAGTTTGCATTTTTATAACACGCATAAGCGGCGCATGAGTTCTAAATTGAAATGAGTCGATTCATTTGTTCGTTTTGTTGGGATACAAGACGCTAAATACATCACTAGTTTACATTAGCGTATGGGGGAAAATCTACAAAAAAGAAAAAAAAACTTTTGTTTTTTTTTTCGATTATTTTGTTTATTTATCAACTGAAAAACGGTTTAATTTGGTCTTGAAGTGCCGTCTAAATTTTCAGGTTTTTGTCTTGTTTATCTTTAGCGTAACATTTATGCTAATACGGTTGGCCACGCAAGAACAAGAAAAACAATCAAGGTATTCGGCTTTCTGGTACACACCCGTGCAACAGATAGAAACTAATGTCTTAATTTTCAAAATTATCAACAATTACCATTTTCCTTAGAAGTATGTCATTCTATTATTCAGAAAAAATATCTATCTAATTTTTTTTATTTAGACATGTAAAATGTTTTGGTTCAATCAATGAAACGACTGAATGCTATGAGAAAAATGGTAACTATTGATGATTTCACAAGATATAATAAAAGTCACTCAAAAATTTTTTATTTGTATATCATGACTTTAATACTACTAATGTTGCGTTTGTAATATAGTCATAGAAGCTACGTCGCTTTTTAGTATTTTTTTTTTGATTTTTCTAACCACTCTCAAAAAAGGGAGAAGAAACCGCAGTGCAGGGAGCTATTTTTCAGTTGAGTTTTATGCACATGAAGTCAAATGAGGTATCACACTTTCAGTCGCAACCCGTATGCTAAAAAATTCAAATTTTTTTTCAGCGTTGAGTAAATCGGTTAGTATGACTGAATTCTCAGAAGAGTCATAAAAGTTTTTCAAGGATAAAATTTTTTTCACATATTGTTAATACCATTTATCCACGCGGGAAAGGACCAACTTACGAGCTGTACAGCTCATCACGGCGCACCGCTGTTGTGCCCCTTTTTAAAAACGACCTGCAATTTTCTTTTGGTTATTTTTTGGACTGGGTAATGTTGCCTCACCCTCCAGCAACGAGCACGGAACATGGTGGGCCTCGAGCATCCGACCTTTTGATTGAGAGGAGGAGATGTAACCACTTCACCACTGTTCCCCTATTTATAAAAAAGAACGTTGGGTAATTATGTACTTCTTATTGTGTATGTTTTTGAAAGGTATATAATGGAACTGTTTTATATCATATCAATTTGAAGTTTGAAACATTGATATACCCTAAGAAGGGGGAATTTAGTATTTTTAAGAAAAAGTTGAACCAACAGTTTTTTTGTAGTGATAACTGAGATCACAATAACTGTGCTATATGTTAAGCGTATGGCTTTTCTTCGACTAATTTTTAACTTTTCTTCATTTTTCGAAAGTTTTTGAATAAATAATTGATGAATGTTTGAAGGAGATGAGGATATGATTTTTTGAACTTTTGAGGATGCATCATTAAACTGAAGAATGCTCGTACCCTTTCCGATTGATGGGACAGAATGAAATAATACTACTCTGATATGAGTTTAGAACAGTTCTGCTGTGCTGTTGTAATCTGAGTGCTTGCTATGCTAACAATGATCACCTGAGCATTTATTTTGATAATTTTACTGATTGCTCATCAAGGCTACCTACAGATCCGTTAATAAGGATTCGATTACTCATTTTACCTGATTTCACCTGTTTAATGACAGTTTAAAGCTATTTGTTTCATTCTTTGATTCAGTGTGGTGTGTTAAAAGAAACAATTGTCTTCTTTTGTCAAGGCTCCCCCCAACTTTGTTAGAAGATATTATTTATTGATTACACTCCAAACAACAATACTGGTATCAATGCAATGCCTTGAAAGTTCCGACTTGCTTTTAGCCTCTAAAAATTATTTATTTCAAATTTTATTAATGGTGTAATTTCAGCAAAAAAATAATTTTTTAAAATTTTTTTGTGTAATATCCTCCGCACTATTGAGATTCAACAGTGTAAATTTAACTTAAAATCAAAATAAATTGGTTTCGAATGGTGCAAGGAAAAGTTTTTCGTTGCTTGTTCACAGTTGTCACCCTGTGTTTTTATCTTCAAACATCTCATATTCTTCGAAATATTATGCAAATGGTGTCGAAATTCTAATATCATAGGAGTCAGTTATGCGCGATGAAAGCCCCAGTTAACAGCGTGTGAATTTTTAGAATGCCATTCCAAGTGTGTAACCGTCCTCAACGCCGAGGGATTGCCATTTGGATCTAGTGCCTCTGATGCAAATGTTGGTTGCTCTTAGTATAGCGAATGAAATTCTACATCTCACCCAGCACATGACATGACTATATGGGCGGTCCCATTTTGATGCCAGACCATCTGCTAGTCGTTTGAGGAAAAACGTGAACTCCGGTGCCAAAACACCATCTATTGAAGTGACAAAAGGAGTGAAAGACATGTGCTTTTCTTCACAAGCTGGTCCATACTTATTTTTCTTCTCAATCTCTGCAGTTTTCAGTACATTCATGGGATTGCGGTTTTGGTAAGACGGAGCGTCAGTGTCTGTAACACGGATGTCGAACGACGCAGCCGACTGTCTATCCCAAACCCCACGAGCTGAAAGATCTGCAATTAGTGCCGGGGTTCCATTTTCTATATCTGCTTCTTTTACGACAGGTTCTCTTTTCACATCTTTCCACAAAATTGAAGCAAGATCGTCCACTGCGTCTCTTATTTCGCTGTGTCGTAGTGTTACCAGTCCGCCCTTCTTGCAAGAAAGTGCATGCTGTAAGTCTAAATCTTGTTGACATCCATCGCATCTCGAGAAAGAACGTTTGAGTGGTTTTCTGTACCTGACACATAGAGCGTCTCTGAACTCTGTGGCTGACAAATCAAAATTATCTTTCAACAAGGGCAGCAAAGTTAGCTACAAGGAACAGTTGTTGTCGATTATTCTCCGGATCGCTCGTTTCTGATCTGCTGGTAAAACTGCAAGCAATTCATCGAGTTTATCTTTGTCGACAGCATTTTGTTTCTCCTCGTGATTTTTTCTTGCTTCTCGCATCTTTGTTTTGTGTAGAGTTTGGTCGAAATCATCTTGGTTAAGGATCAAACTCATGAGACAGTCGGTTGCTTCACGTGAAGTGGAAAATGCTAGTTCGGAACCTTCTATTGGATTTCGTACACCTAGTCCCCCTCTTTTGACAGGAAGTGAATACAAAACACGATCTGAGTGTGTGACACTAGAAGTTCCTAGTAAACTTGGCAAAAAGTTTTCCCTCCAACATCTTCTCGAGAGGAGCAAACAACTGCGTCGTATCTTTGACTACTCTCTGGACAAAATTCCATTTGCATTGCAGTAATCTTGTTAATCCAACTAAAGCAGCTTGAGGTTCATTTTCTGCAACTTTGGACCGCACTATTGAGTGATGCAATTAGGCCACTGGTAACGCATTTGATAGTCCCAATTAGCAGGCCTCAAATCAATTTGGAACAATTTTTAACTAAGTAATAGGTTGATTAAAATGCCGCTAAAGCTTGAAACTTATCACCCGTTAACTGTCTCAAATTGGTCAAGATGACACTTCTCAAATCAGCATAAGCTTACAAAATTGTTGAAAATTTTTTAGGAATTGTAGCTCATGACCTCTATAAATTGAGATAAAATTTTTAAAATTTCGTTTAAAAAAAAGCTTGTTAAGAAGTCAAATTTTGTCCGAAGAAGAAGACCGCACCGAGCAAAAGTTTTCCACCCTTTCTCGAAAGTCGGAACAAGAACTTAAATCTTATCAGAGTATAATGGTTGATCTTAAAGCAAAAGAACATGAGTTTTCTTGTATTCACTTTATGGCTTCACGCCTAACTTTTTTTCTAGATATCGCTTTTTTCCCATTTCATAAATTTTACATGGATCATGGTTCCTTACTTTGTAGCAAAACGTTCTATATTAAACAACAAAATCAGATGAAAATTAATTAATAAAGATTCCATTGACAAACTTTTGGTCTTTTCTGCTGCCTTAACCAAATATTAAAAAAAATTAATGAGGAACTCATTGATGTGTTCTATTGTAAAGTTAGGCGCATCAAGGTTATAGCATTTCGCGAGTTTCGCCCACGGTTCGGTTCCTCTTTCGCCGCGTCCTCGTTCTGGAAGTTTCCTGTTCCCAATCTGGATGTTCCCCACTGGCTCTTGTTTAAAGCTAATATGTGGCACCGATGACGCTGGCTTTCCTTGACGATTTGTATCCTCGATCCCCTCGTTCATAGGATAGGGCACTTTCGTAGGACTTTCTTCGGCGCTTTCGTTGAATATGATAACTCCCGCTAGCAATCCGATTCTTTCATATTCATTATGAATATGTCTCTAACGTTCTCCGCCGCATTCGTGAAGTCGCATCGCTTCGCCGAAGCGCTCAGCTCCGCGTGAAATTTTTCAAACGTCTTGTTTTCTCTTTGTCTGCGTCCATAGAACAACCCCCTTTCATGAATTATATTACGTTTTCGTTTAAACGCGCGTTCCATATGGTCCAAGACTCTAGGGAATCTTTCCGCTTCTATATCGAATTTTAATTGCCTGGTTTCAAAAATTCGTTGCGCCTCGCCTCCAATGCATAAACAAAGGTTCGACTTGAGTTTATTTTCCGATTCCGTATCGTTGTTTCCCGTTCACATGCAGTGGCAACGCAATGACTTGGGTAGGTGCTAACGCTGCATCGAAATAGAAGGCATCCGTGTCGATATTGTATCTCGCTATAATCTCCCATTTGAAATTAAACTATCCATTCGTCCCAACAGGTTGGGGGATCAGGTGTTCTTGAGTCCTCGAAAAAAAAACAATATTCAAAAGCCCCGCCCCCTTTTTTATCTGAGATAGAGTATATGAAAGTAAACTTAGGTATGTCCAACTTCATATCATAAAATTTTAAAGCAGAACTGCAATTGTTATTTTAGGCGTATCCAGACGTCTAGAAAGAACAGTGATTAGAGAAAGACCGGTCGCCAGGCATT